>NW_010550998.1:3471-28674 GCF_000687285.1 Phaethon lepturus | reverse complement strand
ATATATGATATATATATATCATATATGACTGCAAGAATCAGCGTTTTTTAATTGTTTGTGCAGGTCAGGGTTGTGGTGGTTGTAGCTCTTGTACTTTCCCATCATATTACCTTGCCCCAGTTTAATAAACTGGGTAATGTTAAACCCATTACATGAGGGAAACTCATCTCTTTGTTTTCCTAATAAAAACACAAGAAGAATAATTATAAATGTCACCTAGGAAATATGCAACACAAGCATTTCACTATAAATATACATTAACACTGTTCTACATGGTTTTCTGAGACTATTCAGGCCCTTGACTCAGAGTTTGAAAAGCAACTTTTACATTGACTTGTGTTTGTATTTTAATTTTGGGGAGCTGTATTGAAATTGGAAGCATACTTCTCTGTGTTGATACAGCAGCTTGCTCTCATCAGAAATTTTTCTTTTGCCCCCCTTCTCCATTTAACACTTCCAAATATGATTTTTATTTGACACAGGTCAAACTCTTTCCATAATTACTGATTTGAATTTGTGATTTTTTAATTCTGTTTGTACTGTCTATGTGAGTGAAGTAAGATATTACAATGTATGTGTAACTTATTGTGAACTTCTTTCTGCTCCTAAAGATAAACCAAGGATGGGAGGCTATCCAGTTCCAAAGCCGTCTTTTAACTTGGCTGCAGTTGTGGCAGAAACGATTGGACTTGCTGTTCAAGAGGAATCTGTAAGTAGTATTCCCGGATTTCTTACATAATCAGCTTTTTGTGCCAGTTGTTTTCAGAAACAGTATTTTTCTCTTTTGCATTAAAAATCTGCAAAAGTATTCCGAGTTACAATAAACTCGTTTTGATTTGTTTTCACTTACTCATTACAGAATTGCTCTAGCAAGAAGAGATGTAACTGTGCTGACCTGTCTGGCGGGTGGGGAGGAGGGTAGGGGCACAGTTCCTGCTGTGTATACAACTTTCAAGTTTGACTAAGATAGTGGACTAAACCCTTGGGTCTGCGAAACTGCCTTTGTGCAGTAATCAAGTCTAGGACTTAATTGTTTGGTGATGAGACACTTTGGTGACTCAGGTGAGATTATTTGATGTCTTTGCTTGGTAACTATGGTGAAAAGGATAGTATGCAGACTATTCTTTTTGTGTGTACATTTGAATGATGAAATTTTTCCATTTTCATAATATTTCTTTAAAGTTGTTGGTCAAAATTTCATCTCTCTTGTCACTTCTATTATTTTTCAGAGATTTGAATGGGTCTTCACAGTATGTATGTGCAAACCTAGCATATTTCTAATTTTTAATTATAATAGCTTGTCACACTTACTTACTTTGTTTTTCTTCACCACTTGCAAGGAGTCCCAGAGTGTACTGAGTCCTCCCTGCACTAATACTCTTGTGAGCCAGGCCCCAGAGAGCATGCAGTCTGAAGACTCAAGAAAACATCCAGCTTCTGAATCAAGAAATGATGACAACAATTTAGGGTGTGTTTCCACTTGGTTATAATAATACTGTTTTAAACAGGCTTATATGAAGTTCTGGGTTTAGTAGAACTTAAAACTTACAGCAGTTTGCTTTAAAGGTACAGACATGGAAATAAATATTTTCATGTTATATGGGCTTCTTTCAGGTAAATAACATTAGAAGCAAAGGAACTGATAGGATGCAACACTGTGGACTTTTACTTCATTCTCAGACTTCTGATTTGGGCTTTCTATGTACACGGTCCCTCCCTCACTGACTTCTTGTTATTGCGAGGTATCTTCTGAGGCCTATAAACATGGGGGTGGGGGGCCTGGAACTGGGGTAGGAAAACGATTGTAAAACTTGTCTGTTGACTAGATGTCATACAGATTGACTGCACTTCCCACTCTCCTCAGAATGATGTGATCTAAACAGAAATGTTTTTTTTAGCTCCTATTTGTTACCCTAGATGTATGTTTTATTGATGACAAGTGAAAAACAGAGTACCTGAAAGAAGCTTGCACATTTTCCCTTCACTTGCAGAAGCTTTGAGAATCTGTTATTGTAGTTATAAGATCTATACAAGAACCTAGATAGAATGCTATCACAACCATGCTCGCTTTCTTCCATTTCACTGCATTGGAAGGTAGAGAGTCCTTTGGTAGGAGAGTTTCCTAGGTAGGCTTACTTCTGTCCTTGGTTCTCAGTTGAATGTAGAACAGAATTTCATACCATACTAAAATGAAGGACAAGGCCTGTGTTTTGTTTGCCTTTCATAGCTCTAGGTGTTAACACCTAGGCCAAAAAGTTCCCCTTTTCCTTCTGTTTTCAGTTAATACTAGCCACCCTGACAGCTTTCAAGCAGATCACTGATAGGAAACGTATAATTTTTATATATCCCTTTCTGGCCTCCCAGCCCCCTGTGTACACCGGAAAAATCTCTCATCTCTCCATTGTATTCAGTCTTTCAGATCCATCTCAGAACACTCCACCACATGTTGACTGGGATTCTCAGGTAGCTTCTCCTGTTTTTGGAGCTTCTAGCAGCATGAAGAACAACTCGAGTACAAGTCATGCCCCTTGTATTTTAGATTCAGGATTGAAGCCTAATCTCAAAACCAACCTCTTCAACAATCCTTCCATTTCCAGATCTCATAAAAGTAGATCAAAATCTGAAGATGTTGCTTTTGTTGCACCACTGAATCTTGGAACTGAACTCAACTCAGTTATAAGCCAAGCCTCTATCAATAGGCAAATGGTTGTGAAAAAAAATACTAATGAGGCTGTAACCTGTGTTGGAAACACTTGTGCAGCTAAAAATGAGATGATCAAGAGCGATTTCCTTCTCGTACACCAGAGGCAGCTAGAAAGCAGGTGTGCTAAGAGAAAGAAAGCTGAAGATGAGCATGCAATTAGCTGTGAAAAAACATCCTTCAACAAAGAGAACTCCATGCCCTTTCGATCAGATGTTCAGCATATTAATGGGGAACATACAGTTGATAAGCCCTTGGATCTGTCTGATCGCTACTCTGGAGTTCGTTGTCAAGACAAAAAACAAGGAAGTGAGGATACCTGTAAAAATAGACTGAAACAGGTGACTTTGCATGACATTTTTTCACAGCTAGGGAAGCCCATTCCTGAAGGTTCATCATCTATTCAAAATGCCAACAATGAGAGTTGTTCATTTGGCAGAGATTTACAAGAGGAAGCCTATGTACAAGAGGCAACGTTGGGAAAAACATTCCCAGATAAGAAAATCCAGATTCAAATGAAAGAAGAAGTTTCTCCCTTCAAAATTCCACCACTGCCAAGTTCTGCAGAGACAGAGCAACTTTTTGATGATGTGAAGGTATGCTTTTCTGACCTTTTTTTTTTTCTTCTCCTTTGAAATACTATATTTAAGTTTTGGGAAATAGTAAAATTGCAATATGTTGTTAGGTTGCCAGTGGCCACGTACCAAATAGAAAGAAAACAAGGACAGGACATGGAGAGTCTGAACCAGCATCTGTACTTCAACCAAATCCTTGTAGAGTATCAAAAACTAAAGCACTGAAAAATGAGCAAGGTAACTTGATGAAAATGTTCCTTTTATTGCCCCCTGCCCCTCCAGTCTGTGTTATGGTTAAATAGAATTTTTCATATCTTCTTTTCTCCCACTTTAATCACTTTCTCTGTTCTGCTTCTAACTTAGTCTCATCCTATTCAGGACTTCTCAAGATCACCTCCACATTTTCGATCTGTATCCTCCTGGCATTCTTTTGCCACTATATAATAAATGTATTGTTGGCGTTCAGCTGTAAACTCAGCAGGCTAGGAATCTTGTTCTTTCTCATTTGTTTAGCATTGTTATTTACTGCAGCATGTCTCAAATATATCAAATTATCTATATCAAATGCTTGAAAACTGTGCTTAAGCGTAGGATAAGCCATTTTGGTAATATTTTTCATGATTCCTGATGATCTGTTAAAGAAATTTTTACATTTAAAATAATGATAATTATATACTATCATTTATGTCATAAACATGTATTTTATATCATAAATACACATTTATATATTATAATTTATATGTTATCATTTAAAATAAATGATAATAAACAGGTTCTGCCAAATATTCTTCCTAGAAGTTGTATCTTCTTTCCTGTTAAGTGGTCCCAGTCTAAAAACTTATTTTTTGAACTGGGATTGTAGAATCACTGCTTCTGTATTCCTTAGCTGAGCTGTTACACTGCGTACTTTATTTAAAAATACTTGCATAATGAATTTTAAAAAAAAGTTTGTTAACAGTTGGTGTGGCCATGTAGTTTGGAATCTAAAACTTTACTTCACAGATAAGTCAAGAGCCATCTCTGGAACAATGACCAGACACTTTTGTATTTGTTTATATTCTAAGACATGATTTTTGTCTTCTTATCGATCTAATGTCTTCTATCCAGTATTAATACTACTCGATTTACAGACTACAGAGGTTTCACCTGCAAGAGTATTTTATGTATTACATACCTCATACCAACACAAAGGAGTGGTGTGTTTCCTGAATATGACAAAAAACTTAAAAGATCTATTTCTAATTCTTCAGACAAAATATGATTTACACTGAATGAGCATGTTTATTGTTTGTGAATAATCAATCCCTAAACCCAAAGATGAATTGATAAGAGGAAAGCTGACTCATAATTTAGATACTATAGGATGCTATTGGCAGAACTGAATTCTGATTATTTGCCTTTTATCTCATATTCTCTGCATCCAGACCTGAAAGATAAACCTTTAGAAAACCTCCAGTGGAGCATAGATCCAGCAGCTGACCTTTCACAGTACAAAATGGACATTACTGTGATTGATACAAAGGTAAGCTTGTGTAACATGTATGCGTGTTCTGTGATATTGAAAAAAGCCTATGAAAGTAGTATCATGAACTTTATTCTGGGCAGACCAAAACCACTTTTTAACAAGAATCTGAATTAATCTCATTTGATATTTGTGTGCACTCCTGAAATGTTTGTTTAGGCATAGTACACTACAGTTATCCTAAAACATTTCCACTGTCTGGTTGTATTTGATAAACTCAGCCACATGGCTACTCAATATGAAACTGATGTACTTGGGAGTGGTTTTGGGTTTCTTTTAAGACAAAAAAATAATGTTCTAAATCTCATAATTTCTCCTGTGAAAACGTTCAGAAAATGTGCAGATAATGGCCATTATCTTTCTTTGAGTTGGGTGCAGGTTGGTTATTAGGATCTCTGAGAATTTTCCTGAAGTCTATTTGGTTTGTCTCACTTAAGGACTTTCTTATAATGTATTAATTTGACCATTTTTTTAATTTCTGTATGTTTCATTGTTACTTTTTGTCTTTGGAGAATTTAACATGAAAACATTAAAAGCATTTCTTCCCCATCAAGTAATGTAATCCACCAGATAAATGCTTCACATTTGAATTTTAAAATATGTTATTCTCTTACCTAGATTTTACGTCTTTATCATACAGACATTACTGCAGAAAAAACATCACAGAAAGTGTCCAAGAAGATGCCAGTAACTTTTGTGAAAGCTTTTCATATATACAGCGATGGCACTGACCACACCAGTTGCTTCTGAGTGCAATTGTCATGTTTGCTTTTTTATTTAGGATGGTTCTCAGTCAAGAGTTGGAGGGGAAGTTGTTGATATGGATTATACCTATGTTAGTGAAAGTGTGCTATTAAAAACGAAAAATCAAGAGCAAAACCAGGAAAGCAGTCCAAGTAAGAGGCACTTTTTTTTTCCTTTGGTGTGCTTTTTTATGGAGGAGGAAAGGGTAAAGGGCATTTTTTTCCCCTGCATGAATAGATAATAGAAAATGGTTTGCAGTAAAACAGCACTGATGTATTTTTGTAGGTTATAAAGATCAGTCTGTTTCCTCGTAGAATCGGTGATTGTTGCTGAGATTTTTTAACTTAGATTAAGAAAATTACAGGATTTGTGTTGAGATAGAGCCAGTAGCTATGCTTTTACAGTGCTTGGAGTTAAATACTTCACCATATAATAGTTCTGATCTCACTGCAACAATCACTCATACAACAAACAGCTTTGAAAGTTTTCTATGTATATCAGCCTTTCTACGGGAAGACTAATTTCATTTTTAATGGCATATAAATAGAACTGGTATACTTAAAGCAAATCCAAATGTGTTTATATCATGTTTAATTTATGGTATGTGGTGAATCATGGCTGCAGGCCAGTGACTTTTCATGGTGTGTTCTGGTTTTTTAAGCTGTTGCAACTTGATCACACTTCCGTAGTTTATCTCTTGCCCACAGAAAGTATTTCCTTCTGCTTGGATAACTCTAATTACAAGAACAAAATTTTCATGTATCCAGTATTAAGGTTAAAGGTATATCAATCAAATTTTAGAGATTGAATCAAGATATCTTTATGAAAAATAGATAAGCATTGTCCACATTTAAAAGATTGACAGAGAAGTTGCAGAAAGAATAAACGTATCACTGGTGTTAAGAAGTACTGGAACAGGAAGTAAATGTTAGATCTTTTTTGATACCCATTCAGTCAAAATATGCTTTCTTGACTTAAATTGTTGAGAGACTGATTTGGATGTTCATTATGCTTTTTATAATAGGAGGAGAAAAAAAAATGAACGATACCTTAACAGAAATGTTTGATCGGACAACCCACGAAGAATATGAATCCTGCGTACCAGAACATAGTCCTTCTGCATGTGATGAAAAAGAAATTCTTCATGATGAAGAGCAGGATAAGGGAATAACAGCAGCAAGCAAGAAACTAAAGAGTGGGATATAATTTGTTTTGTCTTTATTTGCCTGGTTAAACTGCAAAAGTTGATTTGAAATCAAGCTCGGTTCTCTAGGAACTAATATGCCAAATAAACCATGAGTGTGTTCTTCATAAATTCATGGGAAAATTTATTCATTGTAAGGACATAACGTAAACCAATATGAAAACTATTTTGGTAGCTCATTTGTATAGCCACCACATAAATATGGGTTGTGTAATGGAAGTTGGCACAGGAGTTGTACAGCAAAGTGACTCTTACAGAAAACACCAGGTTTTAGCTGCAGATTACTTGCTTCCTTTCTTCTCCCTATCCTCGGTTCTATCAAAGGTTTCGCAGAATTTTGTATTTTAAGCAACCTTTCCTTTACTCTTCTGCTTATCTTTTTTACTTGTTTCACTGCTGTTTTCCTTCTACTTCAGTAATGCTTTTTGATCACTGGTTTGATCAATTCTATATTATTTTTATTATCTGTTTGAATCTGTTGTCTCAGACTGAATGTACATGGCATTTTTTATTTCTTAATAGCTGGCTAACAATTTTACAGATGTTTCTTTAGGCAGTCTGTTAACTATATGACATGTAGTTTTTTGTTTTGCATATATATTTACAGGACATGAGGATAAACAAGATAAAGCCAAGCAGAAAGCTTTTGTGGAGCCATATTTCAAAAGTGATGAAAGGTAATTTAGATTGTTCTGTAGAGGCATTTTAAGGCTCTTTATATTCTCCCTATAGGGAACTTGTTCTTTCATAAAATAAACGTGTTTGTGTGTAACGTACTAGCAGCTGAAGATGCACAAGTAAAAGGTCTAATGAATTAGATAAAAGCCTTAGATAAAAGCTGGAGTGTGTGGGGGGAAATAAACACATTGAAATGCCTATCTATCACATTTGCAGAAGAGAAAGGATTTCCTCTTCTGCTTTTTACAAATTTATTGAATGCAGTATTTTGTAATCCATGCTGTTTCTTACAGGCATGAGGTCATGCATGAGTTTGAGAAAAGAGCCTGTGGGTTGCTTGTACAAATAAAAACTTTTCCTTCTCTGACGTTTTTGCCCCTTCCTCTAGGCAATAAATGAGTAATGTTTAACAACTGTACCTCTTAGTGCTTCCTCTATTGCCTTTCTGTATAATCATCGTTGGTAGTCTGAATCTTCATTTCATAATGATACCAACCCCTTCAGTTAAGTAGTTGTTAGCTTATTTTTTACCTTAGCAGATGTTTTCTTTGTAGAGGAATGCGTTTTGTGAGCAGACAAGTTGAAAAAAAGCTGTTAGTTCTGTTCTTGGACTCCAAAATATATTCTTTTTGCAGAAATCAGTGCAAGAACAACTGTGTTGTGGACAAAATAAATGTTCTACAGAAGGTCTATATTTGAGTAATTTGATCTAGTAATTCCTTTCACACTATGAAAAGCTGTAATGAGGAGGTGCGCATCTCTGGTTATGTAAAAGATCATATTACATTTTTTAAAATGCTGGAACTCTTTTACTTACAAAAATAGTCCTATTCACCTATGAAATGCTGTATGATTGGGTTTTGCAGGCATTTTCTGATATTTTTTCTTTTCTTGAGACTCTCCTTCATTGTGTTCTAAAAATTGAAAATCTCCAGACATGTAGGAGAAATAAATACGTTATTGTGAGAAAACATTTTTGTTTTTCAGAAAGAATACTGTGTTAGATTTTCCTCATATTGAGGTTATTCGAAAAAAAGAAGAAAGAAGAAAATTACCTGGCCATACTTGTAAGGAATGTGAAATAGTAAGTAGTGCTTTAAAATTTGGTCAGTCTTCCATTCTCCTAACTCTGCTAGTGCTAAAATGCTGTTGAAATTATGAATCTGGTTGCATCATCATCAGTAACTACAGTAGTAGAGACGTAAGTGTTTGCCAAAGCTGTTTTACCAAGCTTTGGATTGGTTGGTTTGTTTTTAACTGTAGTAAGTGCATATAACTTAGAAAGTCTTCTTTTTTGTGTGTGTATCTGTATGATAGAAATTTCTCACATCATGGTTCCAGTAAGATTTTTGTTAATAAAAAATACATTAACTAGTCAAAGAACGATCACACATTTCTAAACTTCAGCTCAAAAGCTCTACTGAAATTTACAAGTACTGGAATAAGTAAGTTCCATGTCCTGTTGTACCTTTATTAAATAAATTTTGATTAGGGTTTGTTTGGTTTTTTCTTGTTTTCCAGGGTGCATGCGTTTTCAGATAATTGCACCAGCAATAAGTGCCAATATGCATATATGTGCAAATGCATGCAAAAATGTTTGCAACTTAAAAAGTGTGAAGTTTTAGGTTTCACATTACACCTTTTTTCCTTCCTTTCAAATTACTAAACTGCTTTCAGATACTTGGTACAGAGATAAAATATTGAAGTAATTACATGTGTATAAGGACGTATTTCATTTGGTCATTAATAGACTTTCAGGCTGGAGTTAATTAGGTGGTGATCTAATACATTATGACTCACCAGAAGTGTGGATTAATCACTGAATAATGATGGATTATCTGGAATCTTTTCACTTAATTTCCACACCTCTATAGAACCAAAGTTTTTCATAGATACTCCTGCTATTCACTTTATAGTCAAGTCACATTTACTTAGCTGAAGAAATTTATTAGAGTTTATTTTTAACAAAAAATACATTCCTGAAATATAGCTTTAGTAAAAGTCATTAAATACAAATAATTAAGTTTTACAGTCAACTATAAATAAAATTTCCAAAAAAATCTTTAATTTAAAGAGTTTGAAAGAAAACAAGATGTTGGAAAAAACCCAAAACATAAAACCCCAAAACTTCAGTGTATTTCTTGGCCCAAGAGCCATGTGTTAAGTGTTTTAATTTCCTGTCTCTGTAAGCTACAGATCTCCTCTCAGCAAATCCATTTCTTGTTACTTTCTGGCAAGTCAGAGTGGTAACTATGGTGTTTGGGAACATTTACAGCTCCAATTTTACAATATTAGGTTTCTATGTTAAACTTCAGAAAAGTATGAGTTTGTTGTTGGTTTTGTTTGGGTTTTTTTAAGTCTATGTCATTCAAGATGAATGTCTTGGAATGTGTGGAATGCTTGGCTGTGTTATTGCACCATAATAAAACTAGCTTTGAATTGAATGCCTGTGGAAGAACGGAGTAGCAGACAAAGCATACATGATGCTTTAAAAAAGTCTTAGCTTACTTTTTAGTCATATGGGTTTGAAAAGTCTCCAAAGTCTGAGGAAATAGTTAGGGAGTGGGTAGAAATCAGTAAATTGTTTCTGACCATGTTCTGCAAGCAGTATGAGTGGGAAGAGTTACCTGTCATTCCAAGAAGATGCAAGAGATTTAACTTCTGCCCATACTGTAGCAGACTGAACCAAAGTCCATCATAAGTCCTTATCTTAAAACTTTGTGGGAGCATCTCATTCACTTTACAGTGTAGAACCCTTGATAAGAGGTCTTGTTTTGGTTTGTTATGACTTTGCGATGTGATCAGAGAAAGGTTGTATGCAGATGTTACTGGTAGCTTGTAAAAGTAATGTTTGTTAGTGTGGTTATTAAGTCTAATCACACTTTAGATAAGTAGGAGAATCAGACAGATGTTTTTACATACATTTAGATTACAGGAATTATTCTGTAAGTGACTTTGTGCTAAACTAATGAGAGGAACACTTTAAGGGCTTGTTCTCTTTTTGAGACTGCAAGTTGTAGAGTTCTGTAAACAATTCTTTTACCACGAAGACACTGCAGGATGAGATTTTTGCCTATCTTTCCACATATGGAAAAGCCTAGCTCAGATGTTTTGTGTGGGTTGAAAATGCTGTGGATAGTGAGATCTAGAAAACAGCTGAAAGTTTTTTGCTGTTCAGCAGATACATATGTAACTTTCTCATTCTTTATCAACCCTCATAGATTTCTAAACAAGCCAAAATAAGAAAAAGTTACTTTCTAATTTCTTTTGAATACATATTTAGCTTGATTAATAATTGGTCTTTTTATTTTCTGTTCCTACAAAACTGTACTGTCTTTTTCATTGTTTGATCCATAAGTATTCCTCACTAATCATAAAGATTTTAATTAAAAAGTGCAGCACACTGCAAACTTTTAGTAGGCCAATTTCTAAAATTCCAGGCTATTTAAAGGACAAATGTAAGGTGCACTGCTAATTTGGAGGAGGTTTTTTATGCCAATTTTATACTTTGTCTGCTGTCTAGTAGGAAAAAAGGAATTTATTAGTGTACTTTATGTTTCCAAGTAAGTAGGTTTTCTGAAATCCTACTAGTAGATGGGGACAAGAAGTACTCTCTGTTGACAGAGGTATTCTGTTCCTTTCCTTTTTTCCCCAGTCTAGATCACTTTTCAGATGACTGAATGAGGTTTTAAACTTTAGTTTGCCTTTTTGAATTGTAACACTATCAGTTCAGTAGAACTGTTTACCACTTTTATGAGGGTCATGTTTCATGTGCAGTCCAGACTGCGACTGTTGGCTTGCCTCTTGATTCAGACAGTGCATTTGCTTTTAAAATGTTTTGGCACTTTATGACATCTAAGTGCCAGATTACGATTTTTAGGAGATGCTAAATAGAATCACAAACTAAAACAGTAGAAAATTGCATGGAAATAAACCCTATCTTTCTATGACGCTACTTATGGGAACACTCAGTAAAAAATTTTGTGGCAGCCCCCAGTACTGCTGACAGGGATGAAAGAGTAGCTAGCCAATTTACTACATACTCTAGAGAATGCCACGCTGACAGATAGTTTCTGGAGTCCCAGTGTCAGTCGGCTAGCTAAACTGGATCTTTCTTTACTCCTAATTTGAGGGTAATAAAGTAGGAAGCATTTTTACTTATGTTTGTTGTTAATACTGTAAATTTAGACACTGGAAATAATTCTGCAGTGTGGTTTTTGTAGTGTAGTTGTTCACTTTTCTATTTTATTTGTAAATGTGAGCTGAAACTTAGTTTATTAGAAAATTCTCATCTATTTTAATACCTGTGCTACTTAGCTTTGTAAAATCAGTCAGTAAAACTGTTGACATAAGTAATTGTACCTATGGTATGTTAAAAGATATAAGGCTAACAAATCTGCCACTATAAGGTTTTATTTAATCTGTAAATTCAGTAAGATTTTAGTATAATGGCCAGGTGTTTGTGATTTGGATAACAAAACTCTACTCTTAGCTATCCTCACCATTATTTTTAGATAACTCAATGTCATTGTGTAAAGCAGTTGCTCTATATTTACAACTTTGTTAACTTGGATTTCTCCCCCCTGCCCGCCCCCCCCCCAACATTCAGTATTATGCAGACATTCCAGAAGAAGAGAGAGAAAAGAAACTAGCTTCCTGTTCAAGACACAGATTTCGCTACATTCCTCCAAATACTCCTGAAAATTTCTGGGAGGTTGGATTTCCTTCTACCCAAACTTGTGTGGAAAGAGGTTTGTGCAAAAAAGGCTTACAAAACACTATTTAAAGCTGATTTTTTTTTTTTTCCTCCCTGAAATTATCTCTAGTTCATAAAGCAGCCCTTTCTCACCCAGTCTTGTTGAGGTCTCTTTACTTATCAGCAGCCATTATTTTGAATAAATACTGTCTTTTTTTAGCAGTTCCTGTACTACTAAGAAGAAGGGAATGTAAGGAAACTTTTTTAGAGCCTAGATAGAGAAGGCAGGAGTAATTGGGATTTTCATAGAACTAAAACCCTATGTGTCTTCAAACTAAAGCAAGAACTGGGTTAACATTTTCAGAGGCAAAGGCTGAGAGATTGTACTTACTGAGGAAAGAGAGGCAGCACTGTTGATGTCCCTTGTCTGTATCTTTAGAGCTCCATAATACCACACGATAATGGAAATCAATGTTGAAGGTAGGATGTGAGTAAATAGTTTTTAATAAATATACCCTGTTTGTTAGTGACACTCAAAAGTTGTTTTTACTCCACTTCACACAGAAGATTGTTCTTCCCTAAATAATTCTTCTAAATCCTAGAGCTTGGTATAAGAATGAGTTTTTACTGATGATCTCAAAACATGTTGAGTTTTTAGTGTACTATATGTACATATCTTCAGAAGTGGTGAAACTCTGTGGTAAGGAGCCCTATATGAACTCTCTTTGAGTTATTTACATCATTATTTGTGCATATGTTACTAACTGTGAAGCATTAATCTTCACTTATTTTTATCTGTTCTCATAACAGTTTCAGGTCAGGCATAGGAAAATGTAGCCAGAGATGTGTGTGTGTCCTTGTGTGATAGTGTTGCAGCATCATCCTTAATCTTTCAGAACAGGGAGCCTTGATTTTTAGGGACTTGCATTAACTTTCATAGTGCAAATCATGCTGTTTAATCAAGATATGCTTAGCTGAGTTCATTTAAATTTGAAGCTGTATTTCCAAGAAATATATGTATGTCAAACACAGCGTTCAGAATTTTAAGCCTCTCCCTCATTGTGGACGAATGTCAAATTTTCTCTTGAAGCCCTAGTCAAGTTCCCCCTTCTTAAATAGCCACTGCAAAGGGTTAAGCTAGTCACAGAATTTGCAGACTGTTAAGCTTCCTTGGGCTTGATTAGGCTTCAGCAAAATGGTTCTCTTTTTTGCATCAATTTGTCTCTGGTATCACATAAGGCAAAGTGAATCCCTCAACCCAGCTATCAGTCCAGATTCACCTCAGGAACACTGCTGAATCACCACTGGCTTTGTGAGTAGTCTTTTTCCTCTCTTGTGTATCCAGTTAGGCAGGGCTTGGCTGAGCCTAATCCATTTCTCCTTTACCTTAAGTAATGAGAGAGAGTTCTCGCCGCTCTAGAACCACCGTTGGTTCTTGATGATTATCTTTCACGATTAGCAAATCAGGGTCCTTCCTAGTCCAACCTGGTTGCCTCTTAACTGTTTCAGATGATGAGAAAGCTGGCCTAAACTAGGCATGTCCATTTATAACTTCAAGTGATCAAGATATCCTGTTAGGGAGGAATGTGAAATAATGAAAGTAAAGTTATGTGTGTTTTTATATTGTATTTCTTACCTCAAATTTGTTCTTCTTCTTTTAAGGATATATTAAAGAAGATCTTGCTCCATGTCAACGTCCAAAAAGACGGCAGCCTTATGCTGTAATGTTTTCTCCAAAAGGCAAAGAGCAGAAGACATAAAGGATGGGGAAGTAAGGCACACCAACTTGAAGACTATCTTTCCTGTCCTTAGATATTTATAGTTAATATAAATTTGAAATAAAAGAACTGTGTTTTCCACAATGATAAATAATTTCATTAAATATGTAAATTTTATAAAATTCATTTGCAAATCTGATGTACCAGGACACAAAACTATTTAATGTATGTTTGTTTCATATTGTGTTAATACATTTTGTATTAATTTTTGCACCTGTCAGACAATGAGTCTCCCTTTTTTCTTTGAAGTCAATGCCTAAAATTCCAGTAAATCCTGTCTAAACTTTGTGTCAGTGAGTAAATGCTTTGAAGTCACAGAAATCAGCTGTTCTTGTAAGGTCTAAATGCCTGTCAATGGGAACAGAAATGCAGATTTTGTAGGGTGCTTTTATTTTGCACTGGATTTTTTTTATATAGCCTTTATCTTTTGGCAGTAATGGTTATATCTACTTGTAATAAAGTTGTATTAAATATAAAAGGTATCTACTGTTAATAGTTGGGAGATACAAAAACCATGTACTCTGTCTTAAATTTTTGTTTAAATCTATAGCATCACAATTTCCTCAGCGTTTAAATTAGAATACCCAATTTTTTTTTCTTAATTTGGATCTGTTTGTGTATCTGTGTCTCATTGATACAGAGATAAGCATTGTTATTTCTAAATTTGAATGGCAGCTATGCATGGAATTCTCCTAGGTGATGACCACTGCTATCCACTAGATATGAAGGATTCTCCAGAGGTATTTTGAATTAATTTTTTGTAGCAGGCGATATAGTTTCATACTTGCATTTGGAGAGTAAAAGCATGCAGTATCACGGAGGCAGGATAATGCTTTTACATAGGTAGGCAGGCCAAAGATCACTACAATATACTTAAAATAGCATTCTAGAATAGAATAAAATGTTCAATCAGCATACAATCAGAGTTAGGTTCAATCAGTGAGAATTCTCTTTAAAAGGAGATCATAAAGCAAGCAACTATTTAAATGCTTTAAACCAAAATAAAAGAATAGAAAGTACAGATACATTTATGTATCTAAAAAAGTATCTGTGCTTTCTATTCTTGTATTTTTTTATGTGTGTGTGTATAAAAAGGTATGTATTTAAAAGCTTGGTGGATAGGACAATTTAATTCCAGGTGTAGTTATATAGGAGTGGTGGTAGGTTCTGCTGGTGGAGATGTTATGGCATACATCTAAACAGAAAAATAAAAAAAAAAATTGATTAATTTAGCTTTAACACTAAGTAACATAAAATCCTCTTAGGCTGAAATCACAGGCCTTGCAGAAAAATAGAAGAAGGTGTGTCACTAGCTACTGTCCCCATCCTAGCTGCTTAGCTGATTGGTTTGCTTTAGCATTTCGCAGGCATATATCCTAAGGAATAGCAAAGACATAAAGCCAAATAACAGTGAAAAATCTTTAGTTATTCCCATATATGCTAACACATGCTGACAATAAATGTTTGCACACTGTAAAAGTTCATTTCTTGGAGCAGGAGTGTGACAGATGGCAATAAGGTCCTGAAGTGTGGAAATAGTAAATAAGGGGTCTTGGTCACTAAGGGGCATCAGGCAGCAGGTTTAGTTACAAGCAGAAAGGAGCATCTTCCTACATAATGCAGTCGAACCTTGGATTGTGCCACAGAACTGCTGCAGGATGTTATGGGTACAAAAGGATTGGGCAGGTTAAAAAGAATATAAGGTGGAAAGAAGTCATCAAGGATGCGTTAAAGATAATACCACTGCCTCAGGCGTTTTTGAAGTCTAGCTTACGGAAAGCTGGGAGAGTATTGCAGGGTAAGTATCATCTATCTGAATTTCTGTAAAGCCTTTGACATGGTCCCCACAACATCCTTCTCTCTGAATTGGAGAGATACGGATTTGATGGGTGGACCATTCAGTCAATGAGGAATTGGTTGGATGGTTGCATCCAGAGGGTATGGTAGTGGTGAACAGCTCGATGTCCAGATGGAGATCAGTGATGAGTGGTGTCCCTCAGGGGTCCATATTGGGACCAGTACTCTTTAATGTCTTCATCAATGACATAGACAGTGGGATCGAGTGCACCCTCAGCAAGTTTGCAGCTGACACGCCTGAGGGACAGGATGCCATCCAGAGGGCTCTGGACAAGCTGGAAGAATGGGCCTGTGTGAACCTCACGAGGTTCAACAAGGCCAAGTGCAGGGTCCTGCACCTGGGTTGGGACAACTCTCAGTATCAATACAGGCTGGGGACGAAGGGATTGAGAGCAGCCCTGCTGAGAAGGACATGGGGAGACTGGTGGATGAAAAGCTGGACATGGGCCAGCAATGGGCACGTGCAGTCCTGCAGGCCAACCACATCCTGGGCTGCATCCAAAGCAGTGTGGCCAGCAGGTCAAGAGAGGGGATTCTGCCCCTCTGCTCCACTCTGGTGAGACCCCACCTGGAGTCCTGCGTCCAGCTCTGGAGCCCTCAGCACAGGGAAGACATGGACCTGTTGGAGAGGGTCCAGAGGAGGGACACAAAAATGATCAGAGGGTTTGAGCAACTCTCCTGTGAGGACAGGCTGAGCGAGTTGGGGTTGTTCAGGCTGGAGAAGAGAAGACTCTGGGGACGCCTTCTTGCAGCCTTCCAGTACTTAAAGGAGGCTTCTAAGAAAGATGGGGACAGACTTTGTAGCAGGGCCTGTTGTGATAGGACAAGGGGTAAGGTCTTTGAACTAAAAGAGTTCAAAGATAGAGTAGATAGAAGGAAGACATTTTTCCCAGTGAGGGTGGTGAAACCCTGGCACAGGTTGCCCCGAGAGGTGGTAGCTGCCCCATCCCTGGAAACCTTTGAGGTCAGGTTGAACGGGGCTCTGAACAATCTGCTCTAGTTGAAGACATCCCTGCTTATTGCAGAGGGGTTGGACTGGATGGCCTTTAATGGTTCCTTCTAACCCAAACTCTTCTATGACAAGTATTTGTGTTTCAGTAAGTGTCCCTCAGTCTGACCATACTTCATGTTCATGTTCCATACCACCAAAATTCCACAGTATATTTACTAGAGAGTCTTACTATCTGAGATACCATTTCCCCTTTCAATGTGAGGTACCCCAGCTTTTGGTCTGCATCTGCCAACTTAGGAATAGCTTAAGAGTTTTTTCACTAAATATATGACAGGTATCCTTTGTCCACAGATCTATAGTAGTAAAGCTTGTTGAAATGTGCCATTATTTAGCTTTGCCATTTGATACTAACTCCTTTTTACTTCAGAGTTTGTTAGTATTTCAACTGAAATAGTACAAGAGACAATTTGGAGAGATCTTTGGTACATAAGAGTGAACAATGTACAGTTGAATATGTTAGCAATACACACTTTTTTTTTGAAGGCAGTTAGTGTCCATGAGGATAGTACTGCTCCACTAGAGGACAGTAAGGAACTGCTTTTTTATGTAAGACAATGTAAGAACTACTCTATTTTCCTCTTTAGTTAGCCAATTTTTTAAGGCTTCATTTGCCTTTAAAAATTTAGATCTTTTGCCCAGCTGTTTTAATTCCAGAAAAAATATTTCACTATTGAGAACCAGACTTTATCTTGACAAGTAAGAGAACAATCAAAAAAAAAATCTAGAAACAAGAATAGAAACAGAACAGCTGAGAGAGATAGACTATGAGTAAGAGAAATTCCTAAAGAAATAGTAGAACAGAAATACTGAGCAACTTTTATGTACCAAAAAAATTACTGAAATTTATAAATTTTAGAAATGCAGTTACAGATTTCTACTTACAGTAATTTCTAATTGCAATTTCTAATTATGGCTTACTTATATTTTTAGCAAACTCTTGCAATAATGTATATTTTCTGCCCAGAAGAAATGGAAGGAAAAAGGGAGACAGTCAAACCCAGCAAGGAAAGTCTGCTAAAAAAATAACCTCAAAGACTGTTGCATTCAGAATTATCGTTGGCCATCTTTGTACTCTTTATGGCATGGCAGCACGTTGCGGTTGCGGTCAGCTGCACTGTCAGAGTCTGTGTTCTTTGAGTTGTTTTTCTCTACATCCATGAGTAGTGAAGAAGAAAGGGAATTTTGGATAAAAGCCGTAAGCTGAAGTGGGTTAGTGACTTTGAAGGAGTTTGGGACAATTGACTAAAACCAATGTTTATCAGCCAAGTATTCATTTACTTTCTTGCATGAAGCCACTACTCACAAGTTGGGGGGGGCATTTCTTCAAGTGTATTCAGGTGTGAGCATCCAAATGGGAATCTCTGAGTAGCAGTGCCTGTTGGATCATACCTCCACCATCTGGCACTCCTGCCAGGGCTGCCACAGTTATCTTCTAGTTTCCTCTCCTTCTCTGTGACAGTGTCTTGGGATTCAGATATGTCCACATGCTGCCTCTTCTCATTTTGTGAAAAAGGGAAAACTTATAGTCATTAATGCTGGGATTTGTGCATCTTTTTTAATGAACGTGTAGATATATAATGCTACCATGTTAGCCATGACTGGGAGAATTAACAACTTCATGTTTGCATGGCAGCTTCATCCCATTTCTGTTTGTAAGAATCTGTCATAGTAACAACCCCCAAAGAGACAGTAATAACCCACAAACCCATACATCATCAAAAATTACCGCTGATAGAATGGGTTGAAGTGGTTTCTGAAAGTCAGCTTTTCTTAACTCGCATGCAAGTAATGCTCAGGTCTTCCAGCAGAGCTGCTTCTGGAGTACTGGGGCACACAGCGTCCCCCCTGTATTCCTAGGGATCCTTAGCATGTATTCTAGTTCATGACGTTAAGACACTGGCATGGGCCCAATAATAGTACCGCCTCCAAATCAGTGGCCTAGTGTCATTCCCAAAAACATGAAGATGGCAAGTTGATGGCTTTAGCACATCCAGACCGCTATCTGTCCAACCCGCAAACAGATCTCAGCCTGAAAAGCAAGCCTTTGATCATAAACCGTTTCTTGGGCTGCTTGGAGCACGGAAGTCAGATTGTTGTTAAAATGTCCGCAGGCAAGCTGCACTTCCTGCACTGCCTGCAAGGCCAACTTGGTCATTAGTTGCTTTTAATTAGTTGTGCTTTTGAACTTTGCCTTTCTCACGCCAAAAGGATGAATGGCTTGCCCCTAATGAAGCAGGAGGAAGACAATGTCTGTCTGCTGATTAATGGAAACTCCTGTAAAAAACAAAACAAAACAACAAAAAAAAGAAGAGAACAAAATTATAGGCAGGGGAAGAGCAGAGGAAGAAGAGGAGGGAGGGGAAGAGAGTGGTGAGGTGCTAGTTGTTGATACATCATGGGGTATCGGACTCTTCTTTCTAGAATAATCAACACTAAAATCAGCCTGGCCTTGTTGATCCTGATCTTCAAAGAAAGGGCTTTGCTGTATTTAAATTAATTAGTTATGGAAAATCTGGAAGAAAAAACTAATGATACCTTCTCTTGCATGTGTTAGTACAGAAAGACTGCTCGGTCTGAACAGATTCACTCTTTGCTTTGCTCCCGCAGAGAGTGAGCATAAATTTCCAGGAGCGTTCTCTGCGTACAATTATGAGCAACTAATTAGCAAGGGAGGGAGAGAGACAATACAGAAATAAGCCCAAAGTTTGACTTAATGGAAGATGAACCAAGCTTCCTTCATGCCCATGTAGAACAGTTTTACTGAATAAAAACTGAAATGCAAAGCGTTTTCCTCAGATTTCCTCTTGCTTCTTTAGTCTGTGTTTTGAGTGCAGTCTTGGAGGACAATTTGCGTTCCTGTATGTCAGCACATGGAAAAATGATGTGCTGTAGATGATATAAACACTGTTTATATCATCTACAGCACATCATTTTATTATGTGCTGTAGATTATGTTTTAGTTATGTGAATTATTCTACAGGTTACAAAGTGATGGGTCAGCACAGGTAGGGTTGCTGTGTCTTAGAACAAGGGTGTGCTATAAAAACACACAATGCATTTTGACCATTAGGTTTGAAACTATGAGTGTTGTAAATACAGATAAATCTCTTCTCCCCGCGATGGTCATATTAATAGGAGATTTTTCCTGGGTTACAGTTGTGTCTTCTGTCTCCCACTCTTTTTATTCTGCTTCTCCTCTTTAGAATACTTTTCGGATACACATGTGGCTAGACAAAGGGCATCCTGGGCACAGTACTTGAGGTGCAGGCATCATCACCTGGACACCCAGGTGGCTGAGATGAGTTATTGCATCATGTTCATTGTGAAGAGAGGCATTGGGAGTCTCCAGCCCAGGACAGCAACCCCTGTCTCCCAAACTTGGCAATGGTGGGAGATAACTCTGCCCAGCAGGAACTTTGAGAAGGATGTGTGAAGACTGCTTGCCCTTGGGTGGTTTTTGTCTGCACTCCAGCTGCAGCCATGAGCAAGGCTAATCACATTTATAACCAAGGCTCCTTTCTAGCATCTTGTTAGGAAAATTAGTTGGAGCTTAAGGTCAACACGGAAGAAAGGTTTTTCATTACAGACAGGAAAGCGGATTTAAGCTAAAAGCATCCTCAAACTAGAATATGTTACCCAATCAGAACAGTAACATTTGGTACATGCTTTCTACATTGATTGGCTAAGCTTGGAACTAGCCAATGCCCGAGCAGAGTTTTAAATACAATCTGGTGACACACATGAGATATTCAGACAAGAAAAGTGAGGAAAATATCCCCAGAAACAATGGTAGGAAGAGTGCCATGCCTACCTCCATTCCACCCATTTCTTCTCCAAAAATACTACTTCCGTGTGGTGATGACACATATTAATACATTTCAACTACTGTACCAGCATAAATATAATTTTAACCACAATTTGGAAATATGGAAGATCTCTCTTTTTTTTCTTTCTTATTTCTGAGTAGTTTACGTAGAACATCCTTGATGTTCTTACCTTGGACTTTAAACTTCAGAGTAGAGATCAGTTAGGTCTCTGATTTTTTTATGTTTGATGTTCACCAACTTTAATAACTGTTTTGAATTAATTCATTTGCACTTACTTAATACCTTGCCTGATGTTGTTTATACTTAGCCAATATTTTCATGTGGAGAAGGCTTTAAAAAAAAAACATAGTGACAGAAAGACCTTTATATGCCTGTACTCCAAAGACAGTAGAAATAGGCAGGAGACTCTGCTGTGGATCAGACACATGTGAAACAAGAAGCAGAAGAGACACAATTCAGATCCAGTCATCAGCTCAAATCCATGTGGTAATAAAAGCCACCCAATTCCCTCACAGTCAAAACTACCCACTCGATGAGTCCTTTTAGAACAGTTTTAAATAAAGTGTGAATAAAATAAGGCTAGATAAGAAAGAAATAATGATTTGGAGGCCTTTGGGAATCTGTTACATGTGCTTTACTTGTGCCCTTGGGTAAATCAGTTGTGGGAAAAGATAAAGAGATTAAATACAGTCTTTGAAATGACATTCCTAGTGACTCACCATTTCAGAGAGCTTGGGAATTTAAGCTGCAGTTGAAAAGAACCATAAAATGTTAAAAAAAAAAAAAAAAGCTAACATTATCTTGGATAATGTGTACCGGATAATGAGTTGATATTCTTTTAATATTGAACAGATGTCCTAGAAGATGCAATTATTTTAATTCAAGTTGTCTTTTACTTAAACCAGTTTGCAAAAATACAGGTACTCTATCATACAAGTGTAAGGATTAATATAATTAGAACCAAGACACTAATAGTTGCAAATCAGAAAAGCTGATTTCCTTTTTCTAGTCCATGGAAGCATCCACTATCTCAAATTGTAGTAACGTTCCATTTTGGAACAAAAAGCCATGATTTCCCACAAAATTACATCTAAAATAATTGGTTTTGAAGTATTAGACTTCTTGATGTATTTCACTCTGTCCTAATGCAATTCAGTTTATATTATTACTGTCAAATTAATAGAAGCAGGCAGGAAATTCAGACTTATCATGACAACCCTCTCCAAAATCACTGTGCTCTTTATATGCATTTCTAAAGTGTTTTGCTTGCCAGGTATCAACTGAATACTTTTCAGCTTGCTAGCCTGCCAAATACACTCTATTAATTGCTAATAAATTGTTAAATGCTTGGCAAATCATTCAGACAAACCAATGGGACTTTTGAAGTTTAGTCCTAATAATTTGACACTTAAGCAAGGAAAAAAAGGAAATATAAAAAGTTATAAAGAATCTCTTTTTAGCCAAACTTCCCTATACTTCTCTCTTGGTCTATAATAGATAAGCACATGAAATCATCAGAAACATGACTCTCTTATTTTCAAGCCTCTGTTGAAAAAGTTAACTGAAAAAAAAGCCTATTTTATTCCTCAACCTCTGAGTATTGACACAGTATTTTCTTAGTGACTCTTGAAAGGTATTATGCATTCCTGAGAAAGGAATTGCATGTATGTCTCATCTTCATCTTCTGCTTTAGTTAATGGAGAGCATGGAGCCGAGGCAGTCTTGGACTAGTGGTGCTTACTGGTAAGTCATTCCACAACTGCACTCATCAAGACTTCGTTAAGGCTCTTTTCCTCACTAAGAATAAGCAAAAGAGGCTTTTGTGAAAATTTTTCCAAGACGTTAGATGACCAAACTCTTCTAACATAGCATTATAGAAACTAAGATTTCATAAGTCATTAAATGTGATCAATACTTTTTAAAAAAGACAAGTATGTGCTGTGGAGACTGGTGGTCTCCAAGGCTGCACCAGCTGTTTAAAGTTAGTGCATATATGATCTCCTCACAGAAAGGTGTTAATTTATAAAGACATTTATGTTCCTTAAAGCAAATGTGAACTACACTGAAACTTTTTTTTTTTTTAAATATATTTCCCTTTGTGATGAAAACTATTTCCAATTCAGCATATATTAAAATGGATCCCATGGGCTTTCTCAGAAGAAAACTTCTGCAGATCTGTTTATCCTAGGACTGAACTGGGAAGGACGTGAGAATAAGAACACTAAGACTCAAGGCATTTGTTACCAAAAGAATACAAATTATTATTCCAAATAGGTATGTAAACTTGACATGACCAACTCTAGGGGCTTTCGCCCATGTCGCCATAACCCGTGGTAGCTCTTTTTACGCCAGGCAAAGACACCCACGAGCTGTTTTAAGCACTGAGTCATTCTAGAGGGAACTGCTGTCAACGTACGGTTAGGAGACTCACAGGAGTCTCCCAAAAACAAACACTTCTTTCTGCCACTCTAGTTTGCTGCCTAGAGGTAGCACTCTGCTTTAATCTGCTCAACTCTTCCAAGTCCTAGACGTACGTACCTTTTCAGGAACAAAACTGATGCTTGTCTGCCAAGGGACATCGTCTGCATTCCTCATGGTAAAATATTTTCCTCAGCAATTTCCCATCTCTCTCACAATTCTGGATCCAGGCATTCGGTAGCTAACTTGAAATGCTTTGAAAATGGGATCTTGTTTCAAAGGGCAAGAGACTCAGGATGCTCTGAAACGTGATGAAGTTCAGCAATTAGAAAGCAAGGTGTTCCCATTCACGTCCCAGCGCAAAAAGCTTGGCTATAGGTTGGGGCACTGGCAGAAGAAAACCCACGTGGAGGGAGTTTTGTGTGAAAATATTCTCTGTTTCCCCAGAGTTTGAGAAGGATGTTAACATAAGTATGGCCAAGACCCTTATGTCAGATCC
Source organism: Phaethon lepturus (assembly GCF_000687285.1). Classification (NCBI taxonomy): domain Eukaryota; kingdom Metazoa; phylum Chordata; class Aves; order Phaethontiformes; family Phaethontidae; genus Phaethon; species Phaethon lepturus. Next base: position 5,163 of record NW_010550998.1, on the reverse strand, counting down.
TGGCCTGTCCTCCAGCTACTTTCAAAACTCACCAATATGGATTAACCCCCTACTCTGGTGGCTTTCCTTGACCCATCATACAACTGGTGGCTGATGAATCAAATATTTCAACTTGGCCTACTGTATCTTAAATCTTAATCGCCTCCCTTTCTGTATTTTTTACCACTTAGGCTAAGGGAACTGCATCTTTTTTTATATATTTATGCTATAAACTAACCAAGACTAAATCATGTAAGTGGAAAAATATCGAGAGTGGAGTGTAGAAAAATAAAATAATGTGATTATATCTGTGCCTGCTGTCCCTGCAGATCCCATGGAGAATATCTGCTGCTCTACGCATTTCTCATTTTTTGGAAAGGTAAAAAAAAGCTACAACATAAAAGACCTGAGATTCCTTGGCCATGGCTGATGCCAAAAGGGAGAATTTTCCAGGGAGGCTTTCTGAACTGCCCACTTACTAGCCTACTCAATTTTTTAAGGCTTTGGGATAATAGAAAGTCATTTATTGCTCATAAGTGGCCTGAGTGTAACTTTATATCAAGGAGGTTTGATGAATTTTCAACACATGAAATTCCAGGATTTTCCTGGCCTACTGACAGCCCTTCTGAGCTCTTTCTCTTTTCCTATTTACATGTGTGCATTTAGGTATTTTGGTTGTGTTTTCAGACCATTCCACTTTCCCATTTTTACCCCTGCAATACTTCTGATGGTCACGATCTCACCGCCAAGCCCACAGTTGTTGCATTGCTAAAGCTGCAGCCCCCAAGATCAAACGATTGTATACATTTCCGATTTTATTTAAGCAAAGCTTTCAAAGTAAGCTGGGAGGGCAAGAAGCGTTCCGTATGTCAGACCTCGTGTCGTTAAGCTGTGTGACAAGAGGCTCACCCCCACACACAGAGGGGAGCGGCGGCACAGCAGCGGGTGGGGAGCCCCTGAAGCCCTCACTGGGGACATGAGTCCCTCCCCGGCCCCTTGCAGGGCTGTCCCAGGGGACCCTCAGCCCCACGGGCCAGAGGTGACATCCATCACGGTGAGACAACAGGAGAGGCTCTCCCGAGCACCTCACAGACCAAGGAGGGTGTGGGGACACAGTAGGGGACGCAGGGGATCAGCATTTTGGGATTGCACAAACTTACAGGATGTTATAGGGAGGGACCAAAAGCACAGAAAGGGAGAGGTCATGGTGGTTTGGGGAATAACGAGTGTGGGAAAATGAAGGGATAAAAGAGGCCAGTGCACGTCAACAGTGGCTGGTCAGCACGCTTGGCTGGCCATGCCCTGCGTCTCATCGCTGCCGTCTGCCCTGTCTGCTCATTAAACTCCATTTCTAACTATTTCCCTGGGCAAGGGAGTGCCCACTCCTGCCGGCAGGCACGTGGGGTGGGTGGCTCGGGAGCCAAGGATCAAAGCAGAGTAAGCCCTGGCCAGAGGCGTGTGTGTCCCTGCCTGTGAGACAGCTGGAGGAGTTGGCTACTGGCAGGGCCAGGAGGTCCAGACCTACTGGGGGGGGCTGTGGGGTCTGGGGTCCGCTGTGAGACCTGTCTGCGTGCGCGTGTGTGCGTGCAAAGGGAGATGTGAGCGTCCTGGGCCAGCCGCTGGGTAGACTTGGTGTCCATGACTGGTTACTGGAGGGGTCCATAGCCTCTGTGTGTTTGTGTGTGCACGTGCAAAGGGGCCTGTGCGCCCGCC
>NW_010550998.1:0-3440 GCF_000687285.1 Phaethon lepturus | reverse complement strand
GCTGGCGCCCTCAGGGGCTCGTGTGCCCCCCAGTTACGAGCCGCTGCTGGATAGACTGGGTGTATGATGTCCCCATGGTGGGTATGTATGTATTTCCCACCGATGGACCTTCATCCTGATCAGACACAGAAGGGGACAGGACTGAAGCTGTTTGTGCTGCTTGTGCGAGTGATGTGTTTTCTGCGTTGTGCTCTGTGGCCACGAACAGGTTTTGTGTGCGTGCCTGTTGGGAATTTGTGCTCAGTCTGGCTACAGGCTGTCCTCGCCCGTTCGGCTGCTGGATCCAGAAACCCGCAACAAATAAAGCTTCACAAACGTCAAAACAGAGTCCCCGTGTCCGGCGCTCTGCTCTGCTGAAAGCAGTGGGGATGAACAAGTGGCCTAAAGTCTGATATTAAATGAGTTTTCAACTATCAGGATTTCTAAATGAAGGATTTCCCTTAAACAGGGAAGGCTTACAGGCACATGGCGTCCACCCAGTCTCTGCTGGTGGCTGCTCAGGGACCTGTACAGGGGGAAGTAATGTCTGACTGCTGCACTGGCACCTCTAACTTAGCCCCTACGCAAAAATGAGAGAAAGAAACTACAGAGGGAGAAACTCGGAGCTGCAACTAGTTCCGAGGCTGCAGCTTCTCCCACCAGGTTTCGCTAGCGCAGGGCCATGCCTCCAGGATGGCCGCGCCTGTGGGTTTCGCTCTCTCATGCTGCGAGGGATCACAGAGCTTCGAGCTCAAGATCATCAGCTACGTGACCTGGGGCTGCAGGTCCCTCCCACTATCCAGTTACTAGGAATTTTCCAGTAAGCGAGACCCCATAAGGAGGTGTCAGTGATAAAAGCCAACCTGAGAAGAACCCTGTCAGCATCAGCGCTGAGCAGGCTAATAAATCATTTAGCCGAGCACCTTCTAAATAACAGCCCCAAAGCGGCAATATTTACATAAGTTTCTCCAGCTCGTGCACAGACGGTCTCCCACCACTTAAGCTGCGAGAGAGCTCTCCGCAGGAGCAGGGAGTGCCCCGAACGGGGTTACGGCTCGGGTTATTCATGGGGACAGTTTGTGTGCTTAGCTTCAGGTACTAAACAGTGCAAAATAAAGCAGACAGTACTTCCCACCAGTCTGGGAATTCTGACCTGTTTCTAAGCAAGCATCTGTTTGCTCTGAGCATCAAAACCATAAACAAGCACAGGAAAATCCTTCTTGCGAAAGCAGAGCTACGGAAAGCTTTCAAACCCTTTAAACTTCCCTTTAAAATTCCCGAGATGTGGTATCAAGCGGAAACGTCGCCCCAGCACGGGCCAGGATGACTGGCTGGTTTGGCTGCGACACTGCTTGGAACAACTGATCCGCTGCCCGACCGAGGGGAGACGGCAAGCTTCACGGGTGATGTCCCTGTCCTCCCACCAGGAAAACGAAAGACACGGTGGAACCAGGTCAGCCTTATTCACTTGTCTGCCATTTGGTCCCAAGTGAGCCGATTTCACTTTGCAAGATAAGTGTGAATAGCTGGTCCACGCTCTCCCTTTCCCCTGCGAAGTAGGTTTTTTAAGCCACGTGTTGATACCAAGCAGTCCTGTCAAGGTGCGCAGACAGCTGGGGCTGTGACCCAGTCCTGTGCTAAAGGCTTTGCCCTGGGTTGAAAAAAAAGTGTCAGAAAAAGAAAAAAATCCTTCCTGATACCTAATGCTTTCCATGACATGAAAATAGAGGGTGAAAAAGGGAGTAGGCGGGGGAAGGAAAAAAAAGGGCAATAAGCATGTCACTTCCAGAGGGCTGCTTCGGAGGTGTCCTTGGGGACAAGCCTGGGTTTATCCCTGGGTTTACCTGGTGATGTTTGCAAGACAGGCAGTCGACATCAGTGGGTCTCCTCTTTTTCTCTGTATCATCATCTCCTGCTTGCTTCTGCCCAAGCCGGGCTTCTGCAGGTGCTAATATAGGCAGAAAGCACACTCACTCGGAGTCCTGCCTGCAGGATGGGGACAGGCCATCTGCCCCCATCTGCACCGCACCGTAGTGACATCCACCACCCATGTGCAGCTGTGACCATTGCTACTGCAAAGCAGGAGCATCTTCTGCCTCGGGAGAGCTGTACCAGCAGGAGTGTGGAGCACATCTCAACATGATGGTCCCTCAGCAGAGATCACTTTTCAGCCCCCACTGACATTTTTTCACTCCCAGATGGATGTGAGTAAGGGTTTAATTCCACCCAACAGCTTCATAATAAGAAAAAGATTAAAACTTGGAGGAACATATTAATTTAAAAGTCGTAACGCAGGAACGGTGGCTAATGCACCAGCTCCATGGAGTACGGTACGGAAGCATTCCCAGCCCAGCACAATGCTGCCAGGTGCCAATACCATCGCGTGACTTTCCTTGCAAGTCTTGTGTCCCATCCTGCAGCACTTCGCACAGCTTGGCCTGATCCCCCCTTTTCCCAAGACATCCATCTCCTTGGCTTCTGCCTGTATCCCCAATCTCCTCTGTAAAGCCAGAGCATTTCTACCTGCACGATCTCTCTTCTCTGGGACAAGGGGAGGTCCCTCATCTCTCCCCGTGCTCAGACTTACAGTTCCCTCTCCTTGGGTAAGTTCCTTGAGACAGCAGAGCCACCATGAACATGGGGCCAGTGAGTGGCAGGAGACAGGGGAGGGAAGGGAGGCAGGTGCTACAGAGGCAGACGGGCACATGTAGCTTCCAAGGAGACCAACGTAGGAGGCAGTGCACGGGACTCCTGCCACCCCTTCCATGCTGCAGCCTCCTCCATCGGGTAGAGTTGCAGAGCCCAGAAGGATTACATCCTTCTGTGAGGAAGTGAGGAAGCTGGAGTTAACAAAGCAGGCATCTCTGCCCCAAACTACTGATTTCTTGTCCCAAAGTTGAACAGCACTGAAAACCTGATAGCATGTGGCAATGAGCATCCCCTGTTGTCGTAATAAGGGGCCTTAAAGAAGAGAGGAGACATGGAGGAGCAGCCATTTTTGGTAGTGGTGCAAAAAATGCACACTTCTGTAGTGGTGAGTGAGCTCAGAGAGGCACATGAGAAGAGTGGCTTTAAGCCTCAATCTAAAGGAGGCTGAGATGGGATTTCAACATCAGATCTCTAGAAGAAAGACTGATCACCAGTTCCAGGCTGCATAGCAAAGAAACTCTAAAGTGACTGAAACAGCTGGGTGAAGGCAGATGTGCATAGTGTCATCTATGCTCGAGCTGCAAAGCCCTCTGTGTTGGGTTTTGGTAGCAGGGGGGCTACAGGGGTGGCTTCTGTGAGAAGCTGCCAGAAGCTTCCCCTGTGACTGACAGAGCCAGTGCCAGCTGGCTACAAAATGGACCCACCGCTGGCCAAAGCCAAGCCCATCAGCAACAGTGGTAGCATCTCTGGGATGACATAGTTAAGAAGGGGGAAAAAATTGCTGCACAACTGCAGCCGGAGAGAGGAGTGGG
>NW_010550997.1:71386-114057 GCF_000687285.1 Phaethon lepturus | reverse complement strand
GCACCGCACGCAGGTGGTGTCCCCGTCGGTCAACACAAAGTTTCTTGGAAAACCTGTATCCTTGCACCTGCTCTAGCTATCAAGGCTAGCAAACCAACCTTCACGAAGCCCATAAGCTCGGCTTTGCTTTCTTCATCCACTTTTGTCATTTGTGTTCTCATCTCATCTTTCCCCATTACATACAGTAACAGAAAGCCCTTGCTTTGAATCAAAGGCCACTAAGCCAATTAAGATTCCTGTCTTACAGAATCACTGACAATCACGGCAAAACGCCATGCCTCTGATTTAAGAAAGAGAAATGATAAAGATAATTGGGTTAAAAAGATTTCACTTCATTCCATAAAAAAAAAAATAGTGAAAAATGTTTAACATAATTTAATTTTTATTACATTTGTCCTTGTTTTTTTTAAAAACAAATATTTTATCCATATGATTTATTTTCTTCCATTATCTGAATTAGGAATATAATTCTGTACTTCATTCTTTATCCACTTAGGTAATAAGTGATTACATTCTTTAAAAAATGTAAAGAGCTGAAAAGTTTCAATTTCCAATGTCAGTTGTGTGATGCAGTGAAAATCAGACATGTTATTCTGCATTTAATATAGCCTTAGTGGAGATCAGAATCTGGCTCTATGTTCTTATTCTATATTTTAATTATATTCTTTAGTCATTCACAAAGCTTTTGAAGCCTAAATAATACCTCCACAACACTGAGGAATAATGAATGAAGTGCCAACTTCATAGACCCAAAGCATTTAGTTCAAATACTTGTGAGTTGTACAAAATTACTTTAGCTTTTTGTAATGTTAGATGAGTTCTGAATTTGGCCCCAAAACTTTATGTACCAGTTTATTTACCAATCAATTTTATAATGAACTAGATCCTTGTGAAGAAAACTATTAATAGCTTTGAAAGAAAAAGGGAAGAAAAGAGATTTTGTATTTGAATGATGAACTCAAATGGCTGAAAAGATTTTAAAGTCCATTATGCATATTCATATAATTTTGTAATTGTTCTTTACAATATGGTGACGCAGTCAGGTTTTTAACATAATTGAGATAGCAGATTGTTTTCCACTTCCATCAAGAGACAATCCACAAGTTCACAGATCCCATTATATCCCTTAATTTTCCTTTTTATTCAATTATCCATTACCTGTTTGCAGATATGATATCTCTTAAGGTAAGGATCTGGTTGCCTATTTCAGACTTAAAGATTTTACATTGGAACAGATAAAAGAGATGGTTGCAGAACAGAGTACATATACATAGTATAGGGATGATTTTGATCCTAAACTTTATTTTTTGTTCCTGGCAGACTTACATGACCAAATAATTGAGGTGGAGGGCTTTTTTGTAGTTTTGGTTTTTTTAAACAAACAAAAAAATAAATCACAATAATAATAACATCCCTATAAGTAGGTTCAGCATTTCAGGGCTGCATAAAATAGAGATTCCTTAGCAAGGTCTGCTCTTAACCTCACTCAGATTCTACAAACCGAAGTTTGGCAGGATACTTGCACATTATCTTTATTCAGTAGAGAAAGACAAACTTCTTAAGCACTGTCTAGGATGAAAATTATGATAACTTAACCTGCAGTTGCCTACACTCTACTCATTTTGATTCTAACAATAAAACAGATATACCCTGTTGAATAGAAACTGTTAAATAAGTTCTTCCCCTACTTCAGTCTCTCTTATCCAATAGTGTCTAAAGTTAAAGCTGTGATTTGACCTTATTATAGTGAGACTAATAATTTTTTGCTGTCTACATAAACATGTACGAGAATTACAGTATATATTCATGCCTTCAAGAACTCATACATAAACATTTTACCAATTTAATATAAAGTAAGGATTGCTCTGTAATACTGTTGGTACTCTGAATCATTTAACTCAGAAAAGTATTAAAAAGTAATTTTTTCACAATGTGTCATTCATACTTTATTTCATTCTGAGAGCATCCTTTGGCATCTGTATGCCTAGTGGGACTCAGAAATCTGTAAGATCACTTTACTACAGAAAAGACTCACTTGGATATAAACAGCCTGCCACTGAGCTGACAGCAGACTTCTCATCAGTCACAATTCTCTCTACTCCTATCTCCCACTTCTTCAGAAGTGAAGATTTGACTGTTTAATGGGTTGTGTGATAACAAGCTCTATATTATTGTTTTGAGATTCCATATGAGATAGCCAGCTTTTTCCCTTAGGAGGAGGTGTACCTTTGATTATCATATGTCACTCCGGAGAGCTGATCTGAAAGGGCTTGACCTTGTGCCTCTCTCCGATTCTGTGAGCAGAAGCCTGACAGGACACTCACCCATCACCATTAATAATCAGAGAAAGACGGTCTCCTGGAGCACTGGCTTGGACGAAGAAAGATTAAAGATGGTTATAGAGTTCCACATGAGTTATTAACTGTTAGCCTGATGTAAACATGACTAACGGATAATGGAATTAGTTTGGCTGAGCAGAAATCACTCAGAGGAGCCTAACACTTCTCTTCCATCGTGAAATATTTCATAGAGGAGGAAGAAGGGTAGGGAAGGCCTTGCATGTCACTTTGAGAGCCTAGGTGGGTTATGTCATTGCTTGAAATGGAATCCTTTCAATGAAGCAGATACGTTTTTTGTCTTTGCACGGTCATTTTGGAGTTCAGAGGAAAATAAAATTAATGTGGGAAATGGGACAAACTGATAGAAAATGTTTCTGATCTCAAATCACTTTCTTACAGCCCCACCTTCTTCAGTAAATATCTTTCAGTAAACTACTGAGTATTTTTGTCATTATAGATTTCTTTTTCTCCTAACTTGTGCATTTATTTTGTTACTAAATTCGTAGCCAGTTAAAAGTCCACAATGTGGGGGTTTTTTCCTTTGCTTCTTTTTTTTCTTCCTTTTTTTTTTTTTTTAATACCATTTAACTCAATAAACAGCAACAGACTTGACACTTCACTGTTAAGCAGACACTAAGCAAACTGAATTTGTGATCTAACAAACTTGCCTACAGGAGTTGACAGATTTTCTCCTGAGCAATCAGTGATCAGACCTTAAAAGATTTTCTGGATTTCAGGTACACAGATAGACATCTAGACAAGCACCAAGGACAAGTAAAGTATTGTTACAGATTTTTATCAGTGTAACTGACACAAAAATTTGCTTAGGCTTATTAAAGAGGCTTGAAACACACAGTTGAAAAGTATAGCATTCACATAGCCTACAACAACAACAAGAAAAAAAGAACCACCACCACAGGCTAAGCTGTAACCCCACCTTCCACCCCCATTTGTTTTTTTTTTAATGAAGAGCAAAGAGAGCATGAACAAACATCAGGAAAAAGCAGCACAGAGAGGACTGGGTGCTAATGAAAAATCTTAATTTCTTTTGCATCCACGGAAGTCATGAAGTCAATGGCACACCAGTCATTTATAATTCATCCCTGTGAGTTCATTAGCTTCCTTTTGTTTTGCTGAAGCTGATCACAAAAAAGGAAAAGAAGAGGAGAGGGGAAACATTTGTGAAAATGATGCTGAAAAAAGCCCAACAAGTAATTTACCACCTTTCTTTCCACTTCTGTTGCATGCATTTTAGAGCAATGATACAAATGACAAGACAAACCTTTGTGATCACAGGATCTGGAGACATTTTAAAATGGCATTTCAGAAGAAGAAAAAGTAGCTTGCAGGGAAAAAACGAACAATATACATCAGTTTCACCTGAATTGAACTCCACAAGTCCCTAATATCCTTAAAAACTGATATTTGAGATTTCTCATTCTTATACTGGAAAGACTGAAAAACATTATACACACCCAGTGCTGCAAACTTCAGTAATTTAATCAAGGATTTGGAAGAAATTTACTTCAAGGATGTAGTACAATTGCAATTCTGTGAATGTTTCTTAAAAAGCCTATAAATTTCCTACAGCTCCTTTTTCTGCACGTGGTCACTGCAGATTAACACCTTCTAGGACATCCAGTAGTACTTCTACTCAGAAGAGCTGCAAAGCACGGTGGGATGTGAGTACACAGTGCCCTGGGTAAACAGCGTGATGTTCCTTTGGTCACTATGGACCATTTTTCCTGATGGTGTTTTTTGTTCTGCTCATCTCTCTGTTCAAAAGCATGTACTCACTCATTCCACAAACTCATTTCTCATCTCAGAAGCTGAAACACTGGAAACAGTCTTTTCCAGAGTCAACCAGGGGAAAGACAAGCAAAAATAGGAAGAGAGAAAAAAAGGTAAAACTATTCTTCTTTCAAAAAAATCTGTAAAGCACAAGGCAACTAAAACTTCATCCTTTGGTCTTCGTACTATAGTCTTTTGCACCCACTATAAATAATAATACATTAAAGGAGAAATTTTCTGCTAACTTTTCAGTTGAGGAAACAATAACAGATAATCTATTCATTTTTGCATTGGAAGAAGATGTACGTAGAATTTTTTCATGTTCCACATATGGAGATAGTTAAACTTTCTTTTCTGTGTGATATGATGTCATTCCATGGACCTCTTCAATACGTTGTTCATTAAAGGCAGGTTCATAATATTTACCATGTAAGTTTTTGGCTGAGCTTCCATTATAAAGGAAACAGTTTGTGTCCCCTGCATCTGGCACACTTAGTATGCACCTTCTGAAAATACTGATGTGAGTGAAATTCTACTGTAAGCTTTACAGCTACAATGTTAATAGATACCTTACTAATGTTATCCTGAACTCTTATTCCTGAACTTTTTAGGAAAAAAAAAAATCTGACACAGCATGGTAACTGTAAGGCAAACAAACAAAAAAAATAAACATTACAAAAATCCAAAAATTGGTTTTCAATTTTTTCTGTCCTGTTTAAGGACAGAAAGAAAATAGGAAGAAAAAAATAACCAATCCCACAAAAAAACAACAAACATTTTGTGGAAGTAATAACTAATATAAAGAAAACACAAAAGAAAGAGGTTTATAATATAGTAGTATGGTTATTAACTGCACAGTTTGATGATGGTGAACATGAAGCACATCAAACTTTTTAAAGATTAAAGTAAATATATTTTTACTACATAAAAAGTTGCTCTCATAATCTTCCAAACACCAAAAAACTAAATAGTTATACAAACAATACTTAGCAGTGTATATAGTAGGACTCTTCATTTATATGCCCATATATACCATATTAATAAATGCTTCAGAGTGTAGCACATATGACTTTCTAAGAATCTATGAATAAAACATCTTGACAGAACTTCACAGAATATCAATAACAGCAACTATATTTCACAGAAAGAACCGAAGGTCTCTACCTTCAATAGAAGAAGGTAGAAGTGATCTTTTTTCACTTCTTTTCAGAAGTGATCTGAAAAAAATCCATCAGGGCAAGCAACGGAATATACCAGAGATAAGATTTGAACTAAATCCAACTGTGTGTCTTCAACATTTACTTGGTCCTCCTTGGCTTTAAGTGATAGATTAAAAAACCAAAAAAGTTCTTATCTAAGAGGTTATGTCATTTTTAAAAACTGCATCCTGGGAATACAAGATCGGATTAATAGTTGACAGTGTTACTTAAAAACTACGTGGCAGAGCAAGTGCTTTCCTCAGCTTCTGAGATTTCAGTTCTAAGGTTGCCTTGTTGATACCTTCATGTTGCAGGGAGTCACAGGCACAGAGCATGCAACATGCATTTGGTTTGATGATCCAAGGTTATGCATGTAACCTTGAAATGCCCACACCTAATCAAATACAAAGCATCAAAACTACCACCAGTTGCTTTAATAGCTTGGAAGCTCCATGAGAGTACAAACCAATGAGTTTTTGGTAAAGAAAAGCCGGGGAGGCGGGGGGGGCAGTGTGAGGAAAAAAGCTACGCCTAATTTCAATTTTCCAGGCTGATTGCAACCTATAGAAAATGCATAGAAATTTATTCATTGAATTATAATTTGAGGCTATTCTAAATTGTGATTGTTTTCAAAGGGAAGCTATTCTGTGTAGAAAAGAAAAAGAAACTTGATTATTCAGGTGCACTATGTCATGAATACTATTGAACTCTTATCTCCCCTACAGAGAGTGGATGATTATCCTCTATAAAACCTCTTTTTATAACAATTACATTTTAATAGCACTGTGTGTAATTTGCTGCTTTTGTTTAATATATGCTACTCTTTTGTATCCCACAGAAGCTTGCTGGAATGCACCATTATTTTCCAGATGAATTGGTTATATTATTTTAGTATTACTTATTCATGATAGTATAGCATTATCGTGAATTTGATTTCTACACATTGATCAAAAATTGGATTTCTACACATTTAAGGTGCTTAATTCTGCATATTTTAACTACCACTAACATGATAATCACTAGGAAGTATATACAGCTGAAAGAACAAACAAATGATTTGTTAGCATCGAAGTAAATTTCTCATATAAGAAGTTCACACCTGATGAAAATCTCAGAAAGACCAAAAAAACCCTCAAATGAAACATCATCTAATTTGTTCTATGCCTCTGTCACACAATAAGTTCTCCTTATGGAACAGGTCTTACTTGAGCTTTTTACCCTGATGAGTGAAAGTGGCTGTTTGCTTTCCACTTTCTGTTTGTTCCCACTCCAGCTTTATCAGTTCCTCCCTGCCCCCAATCCGTAGAGCAAAAAGATTTTGTTCTCCTTTAATAAAATACAGAAACAAAAATGTTTCTGTAGTCCCAACAATCACATCAGCTTGTATCACAGCAGCAGCAGAAAAACAGAAACCAGTGGTTACCTAAAATGTAGGTGATCTATTACTCTAATTCATTTATAGACAATATGGATCCATTTTCTCATAGAGGTTGTAACACACATTACAAAAGACCATAGTAGGACTCTGAAAAACTTAGATGGTATTTTTTAGCTTTTGCAAGCCCAAAATTCCACTAAATTTTAAAAGCAGCAAATATCTCATCAACTGTTTTATGTCTTTCTTCATTAAAGGTGCTTGAAGAAAAACAAATGGGTTCAGGGAATCACAATTTCCCTAAAGCAGGTAAAGTAAATTGACTGTAAAATTACATAGGAACCAAAGTCTGCTGGTGAGCAGGAACATATTACATTGTTCACACTCTAAACCCTGTGATATTTCTGTTTTCCTTCTGTACTGCAAATTCAAGTTCTCTTTTTAAGTAATCAAAGAGTATTTAAAATGTGATCACAAACAGATACATTTTTTAAAATTCAGTCCACCTGCACCTTTCTCTACCTTTGCAGTTTTCAATTGTCCATATAACCAAAGAGGTGATTGTATTAATCTTTGCAGAGAATAATTGTTGTGCTCATGTCAGAACTCAAAGTCTTAGATGAGATCAAGAATAAAGGGCCAGAATTTTGTTTCAATCCTCCTGACCTGTAGCTCAATAAGCTGTTGCACAAATGACCACCTGGAACTCTCAAAGAGAAAACCAGTTTTTTATTTCTCATTCTCAAAACCTGCACTGGGATTGATTGCAGAAGATCAGAAAAATTATACATATTCATGCAAATACAAGTCTACTCATCCAAACCAACATCCCAAATTGAGTGTTAATGATTTCATATAAGATGATAAATTCTTATTTGTCAATGTTTCTACTCTCTAGTATTTTGGCAAGATGTGGTTGTTTGATTTGGAAAATATAAATATATAAAATACTACATCATACTTCACAATTCATCTTACAGCTAGTGTACTTAAAGCTTGTTTCAACCCAGAGGAATCATAACTGGCCTTTTACAAGGGCATGTAGTGATAGGACAAGGGGTAATGGCTTTAAACTGAAAGAAGGTAGATTTAGATTAGATAGATAGAAAGAAGACATTCTTTACTATGATAGTGGTGAGGCACTGGAACAGGTTGCCCAAAGAAGTTGTGGATGCCCCATCCCTGAAAGCGTTCAAGGTCAGGTTGGATGGGTCTTTGAGCAACCTGGTTTAGTGAAAGATGTCCCTGCCCATGGCAGTGGACTTGGAACCAGATGCTCTTTAAGGTCCCTTCCAACCCAAACTGTTCTATTGATTCTATGACATACAAATGTCTGCTTTTTTTGACAACTGATCAACAGGAAACAAAAATGAGTTAATGAAGCATTCTGTATAGCTCATGTTAGGGCACTAAAAAGATTGAAACTGTCGTAAAACAGTGATTTCAATCAATGTCTTATACAGCATTCTTCTCTTCCTGTTAGGACAGTAATTTCTATAAACATTACTGACACATTGATTATATCAACTCACTGTTTGGTTTTGGTAACCAAAAAAAAGTATTATAACAATTTAAGGAATTTTTATGTCGTAATAACTACTCTGTTATTAAAATAAGGATGATTTTTTAAAAATATATGCAATTTTCACAATTTGGTTAAGGACCTACAGTGACTATAAAAATGTATCTGCCCTGCCACTCACTCACTCACTCATACTTAGTTGCATCACACTCCGTGCATTCCACTGAAGTTCATATAGTTATTCTAAAACCTCAATGGTTACCAGAGAGACTGTCCATTAGTACCAGACCGTTCAACCTCTTTTTTACCCAGGTGATGTCAACCCTCCAAAAATGACTTCTGCTTTAGTGCTTGTATTTTCACTTCCCCTAATTTAAATTTCTAGAACAAACAGAACAAAACCAAACCCATAACATTGCATGACAGATGTGATGGCTAAAACATGATTTAGTTCATAGGACAACAGACACAAATCCTACATATCTTGCAAAAAAGTACATGCTCTCTGAGTGTCCTCAGCATTCACACATGCATCCCAGTAGTGTGTTATATACAGTGTGTTGCAGGCTAGCATGAGCAACTGGAAAACCTTTCTGGATCTTCTGATCTTTATGGTGCCTGATCTATGCAGATGAAATGGGGACTTGATCTATTATCTTCTGGATAACTCTGGAGAGATAAGGTTTAGGCTCGTCCTACCTTACATTCATAGTATCTTAGCGGTAAGCAGTTACCAACACATTTAAAAATCATTTTAAAGGAATCAAAGTTAAAGTACGGTGCATATTTCCCCCCAGGCTTTCAAAATAACACCTTCTTTTTTCTCTCTTCATCTTTACTACTTATAAATGTATTCAAAAGAGAGACTTGGTCGGTTCAGCTACGGTTAAACTGGGATGTTCTTTCTTCCCCTCTCAAAACCAGATATAGCTGCTGTGCTCCCACAGGGAAGATGGCAGTAAGGCATTCAAAATCTTTTCCTTTATACCCCAGACAGCACTCTTGAAGAGAACCTCTGCTTTACCTCCTCCATCAAAAATCATTACCTTTTGGTGAAATGTTACATTGCTATAGTCATGCTCCCCCATCAAGTCCAAAGCATCCAGACAGATTCAGTCTTTCTCCTGGAAAATTACTGTATTTGCTACCTAGGCAGGAAATCAGCTGACTTTTGGAATAACTACTTTTCTGTTTCCTTATATATGTGTGTTTTATATCCTGTCTTTGACTGATCAGTTAACAACTTTTTCTCAATCAGAGAGAAATTTCATCCCCTCTCTTCCTTTGGTGAACAACCGATATATTTCATTGGATATACAACCAATAAACACTACTGATTTTTTATCTTTCCCCCTTATATTAAGAAACATAACTGACAAATATTTCAATGTTATACAGATATGGTTCTCATTATTATTATTATTATTATAATAAAGTATGGTAGTAATTAGTCATTCTCAGGTGACTGATCTTCAACTTCTTTTTCTAAGACACTGTCAACTTCTTCTCATGACTCAAGCTAGCTTTTACCTGTACGATGTTAAGCAGACCTGGATCTTTCACCTTCATTAGTGCATGCTGAACATCACTGTCACTTATTTTTTCCGTGAATTACAATGATTACTGGCTCACACAGAAGCCTACTGTAATTTTTTACATTTTTACACAAAACATTCAGTACTTCCTTGCATGAAATCTCAAACTGAAGTGTCAAAATAATTTGTTCATTCCCATATTTCTAAATGGAAAGTAGCATAGCAATATAGGAGCGTGAGAGTAATTTTTTCATGTGAAAAAGGTGGTGATTAAAATCCTGCATTTTGAGCATTACTTTTCTTGTCTGCTTTCCATCGGCCTTTCAAAGGACTCAAGTTTGTGTGATGTATTAACTAACCGGGCGTGCTCAGCACAGACGCTAAATTAAGATTGTATCATAAAAAAATGTAACTAGCTAGCTGAAAACTATGCATGACTTTCCTTCCTTGCAGGTTGCTGAATTTCTTTTACACTTCTGTGATTCTCTGCTTGTGAATAGGATAAAGCAAAAAACTGTATCTTGTATTTTATGAGATCTCATTTCTTCCGTACTCTAACTGAAAGTGAAAAGGACTCTAGGAAGCTGGCAGGAAAGGCTTTTTACAAATTTAAGACAGTCACTGTTCCTTTGGAAGCAAGAAGTGTTACAACTGCTGAGCAGAGGTATTATTTGGTTTACTAACCACCAGTTTAGGCTCTGTAATCTGTAGCTTGCACTGTTTCTTTCAAGAGGCTTTCACAGCTTCTTGTATTTCCTTGTGCACCTGAGGTTCATATCAATAGGTCAAACTTTTTTTTTTAATTCTAATAACCTTAATGCACTGTTATGCAAATATGTTTTTCTGTGGTGACACAGCGTCACAAGTCTGTTGTCTTTGTTTAAAATCATGATTTGCAGTAACAGTGACATATGGGGTAACTTTGAATGGGAATATATGTAAAGTCCAAGGCTCTAATGACTTAACTACAACCTGCCGTGTCTCGTGCTCAGTTGCTGCTGGACTGCACTGTACTGAACAACAGGTCTGTAACCAAGCTCCTGTCTTTGTTCCTTGAAAGATTGTAAAGAGTGGACTCTATGAGTTGTGTAAAATCTCACACTCTGAAAGATCTTTCACCAAGCTACTAGTGGAAAGATCAATAACAGTCAGCTTTGGCAATCCTTTATAAAAACGTATATTTATGCATTCTCGTGGATCATGGATGAAATCCCTTTCTTATTACCAAAGTAGAGGCTTCTCTTTGATGTTATTACTGCAAAATACCAAACACATCATTTGTGCCAATACCCTACTTGGAAGAATCAGAAGACAACCTGAATGTTTGCTTCCTATAAAAATATTTCAGGACTTGACCTCTCTATTAGAAACTCCTTCAGTTTCTCAAAATCCGTAATGAAAGTTACATTTTATGTCTTATGTATCCTCCAGAATAAAAAAAAATGTTGGGTGTTTTTTTTTTTCCCCCTGTATGTACTAATCCATGGATGTCCTGTACACATATACTGCTAAAGCAGGTATTCCAGAGATGGACTTAAATGTCTTGAGATATATCTGTACATTTTGATTTATTTACTATTTTCCTTACTACTTTTTGCTCTACTTTACTTACTTACTATTTCCCTCTGTATTATTTTCCTTGTTTTCCTTGTTTGTGTTTCATCGTGGTTCAATCCTGTTGTGGTTTAGCCCCAGCCGGCAACTAAGCACCACGCAGCCGCTCGCTCACTCCCCCTCCCCCAGTGGGACGGGGGAGAGAATTGGGAAAAAACTCGTGGGTTGAGATAAAAACAGTTTAATAGGACAGAAAGAGAGAAGAAAACAACAATGATAACAACAATAATAACACCGACAAAGGAATGTACAAGAACAAGTGATGCCCAATACAGCAATTGCTCACCACCCCGTGATCGACAGCCCGTCCCCGAGCAGCGATTCCCGCCCCCCGGCCAACTCCAGTTTATGTACTGGGCATGACGTCGTATGGTAGGGAATACCCCTCTGGCCAGCCTGGGTCAGCTGTCCCGGCTGTGCCCCCTCCCAGCTCCCCGGGCACCCCCAGCCTGCTCGCTGGCAGCCCAGCACGAGAAGCTGGACTGTCCTTGACTGCTCAGCAACAGCTCAAACCATCAGCACGTTATCAACAGTTTCTCATCCCAAATCCAAAACACAGCCTCACACCGGCTTCTGTGAAGAAAACCAGCTCTATCCTGGCTGAAACCAGGACAATTGTCTAAATTTTTAGCTCTTCCCAGTGCTGTTCAGTATCTCTGGTCATCCTCCTCCATTGGTTTCGTCCCTAAATATTAAATGTTCAATATGTTCTCTATTATATCAAAAAAATATATTTTCCCAGAAGATATCCTAGTTGCCAAAGGCAACCCAATAGTAATCTGAGGACTTTTTTTTTTTTTTAATAAAAGTATTGAAAAAACATGTCTCCTAGAACTTCTTCTTTCTTAATAGTGAAAAATCCTCCTTTTTCACATTTCTTTAATTATTTGGCTCTATATATATGGAAGGAATTCCATTATAATGTTGTTTTGGAGGTACAGGTGATTTGGTTGTTGGTTTTGTTTGCTGGGATTTTTTTTTTCAGAACAGGTTAAAAACATATTCTTACTACATGTCATTTGCTCATTATACAAAATTCTTAGTTATGGAATTTCACTTTTCCCCAGGGAAAGGGGAACCCTCTAGTTACATGAACTGTGGGTAGGGTTGGAGTCTTGCTTTGACTCTGAACTCTGAAGTACTTCACATCTAATAAAAGGTAATAAAAACAATCTCTTGACAATTCCAGGTCTTTTACCAAGACATTATTACAAGATGTCACTTTTCTCCAGTTTATTAACTTACACATGTAGTTCAGATACTTGAACAATACAGGTGAAATTGCCACTATATACAATGAATTTTACCTTCTTACTCCCTTGTCACTTGCTTGGTAACTATTTCGCTCTTTCCTATTTAGAAGTGCCTAATCTGAATTAATGTTTTCCTTATGCAAATAATCTGTTCCTTTTTAGCTATAATATTGATCATTTGCAGCTCAGCAGAATTTTTCTCTTGTCAAAGTATTCCTCTTTTTCCAGCCTCTAAACACCACTATCCATTGCAAAGCAGTAGTCTATTTTCCAGATCGGCTTGTATATACTCATGTCTGTAGACTAAATGCTAGGGCTTTATGGTTTCTAATTCTGAACTGTGTGCGCACTTCTGCCTCAAGTATTTTGTCTGGGGTTGTTGCTAGTGTTCTGACTTCTGTTTGCTGGTTTCCTAGCCAGCATTTTCACCTTTAGAGAAAAAAATAACAAATCTCATGGCCAGTTGCATGTAACATGATCATGCGCAAAATAGCCTGTAGGAACAAGCAAGGATCACGTGACAGTAATGCTTTTGAAATCCAAGCAGACCACTCTGCTACATGTATTTAATAAGTCTAGATGGTGTCTCAAAGTGTCTTGCTTATTCTTTTGTATCTTATGTTTTCTCCCATATCCTTATGGATTCACTTAAATTGGCATTAATCCTTCACAGCCCTTTGGGTCTTGAAGTCATGTATCTGACAGAACTAAACATGGCATTTTTTAAGTTCTGCAGTAGAACTGGTCACAACAGACCAACACAAGGACAGTTAGAACCAACTTGAGGTAAGTGTGCTCTCCTACCTCAGAAAAACCCAGACCATTAATGTTTCTAGCTACCTTTAGTGTATTGAGATGCAGCAATGACACAAATTCAAAGAACTGGTCATAAATGGTTTCTACTTTTCATTCCGTTTTAAATTTCTAATTAAAGCTACCAGCCCCAAATAAATGTATATGGAGCAGAACACAGATTTCCACATGTTCCATTTTTATCTCATTTCTCTGGGGTAAGAATCTACTTTGTGGTTTTTGAGAGGTCAGTATCATAACAGGGCATGTCTCTCAAACTCTGTTCTTTCTGTTTTGCACACAATACTATACATATTTAAAAGTGACCTAGCTTTGTATCAGTCCATAAAGTTACAGATCATAAATCAGGTGATTTACAACTAGTGAGACTATGCCTGAAAATGTCTGTGAATCCATGTTAATAGGAAAGTGGCATTAAAACAAAAAGAAGCAGCTCTGGATTCAACTACATCTGGATGAAACAAGAAGGTTCAAATTTCAATTCAAAGTATATGGTATCTTTGATATACACTACTTAACTATGCAGTGAAGAGCTGGATTATTCTTTCAGTCCTTTTTTTCATGTCTTCCCCATCACCCATGTTAGATTCATCTGCAAAATTCCTCATGCACAGACTTTCATATGGCTCAGGAAGCCACACAGCCTCTTATGCTAATACTCAAGGAAATATTTCCTGACCTTTTACTTGACCAGAAGATCAACTTCATAAGACCAAAAATCAGGTTGCCCTGTCTCTCACACGATGGATATACAGATGAGATGTATGCTTATGCAACTGGATACACAGAAATTGCACAATATGACATGATGTAATTAGACCTATGTAATGCCATTGCACAACCGAACATGAACCTGCAACATGACAAACCTACTACTAGTCATATGAGGGGAAAGAGGCAAAAGAAGGCAAAAGAAGACATAGGAGAAAAGGCCATAAGGAGCAGACCACCATGACAATGAACTCAACACTGCTCACGTCTAAGGGACCACTGAGTAAAGAGGGCCACAGACAGCACCTGTTGGACATGTCTGTCCATACGGGAGGTATTATTGTTTTGCTTTATAGCCTTAATAAATAAATAGGACTTCCCATTATATATGATGATGTAGAGAAAAGCTAGCAAGAAGGGGAGGTAAGTATGAAGAGTAAACACCTCAGAATCCATTGGTTGAAAAAAATAAATGTTATGTTACGACTTACATTTTGTAGAGTATGTAAGTGGTAAAGACATTAAAATATATATGTGAATGAGAGTGCTAATATCAGAAGTAGCTAGGAAGTGGCCTGTATGTTTTCCCAAAGATTTTTAGTTAAATTTTGAAGGTTAAACAATTGTTAAGAAAAGCAACTAGAGCTGTAGGCTATAAATTCTAAGCTGTGCCCAGCATTACACAAAAACATAACTGTTCTCCAACAACTGGTGCACATCAACAGCTCAGTTTCCTCTCACGCTCACTGAAGGATTTAAAAGAGATTGTTAGAACAGATTTTAACAGCAATGTTAAATGGATGTACATAGACAGGTACAGCACAGTTGTCCTATTAAGACACTAAAGAGAAAACTCTAGCAGTCCACTTCTGACATCATCAAGTCACAGCAGGTAGCTAATTTCTAGTTAATTAAAAATGCAGCAAGTAGCTAATACAGTGCATAAAAGTCTTATCCTCTTAGAACTGCACACCTCCTTAAGACCTAAAATTTCCCTCCAAAGCAAATACAATGAAAAGGAAACATTGAAGAGGATGAAAAGGACAGACAGCTACTGAATAGCTGAGCCTGGACCTATATATTTTTTTATATAATCATAATGGATCATTTCTTTTCCTTTCAGAGGCAGAGCTTATTAAATTAGATCTAAAAATGTGCAGTACTTCATTTAGTCACCATTGCAACTTTTCCAGTGCTCTTACTCAGTTATCACAGTGCTATATATCTTGAACCTCTTACACTTTGGACCCTGGCTGTGTGAGGGAAACTGAGCTCAAATTAGGAAAAATATGAAAATTAATTAATTATCTATTTAAAATGTTTAGGAATCTGCGTTTATATTACAAGATTTCATTAAAAAATGAAATTAAAATAACCTTCTTCCAGAATTTTTGGCTTATTCAGCTATAATTGCCAGAATCGTGTCCTATTTCACTTTTGTCAAAAAGGAGTATGAGTTGCTTCTGATGTTCTCTCAACACACTCCCTTTGCTGATAAATGAGAGAGACAGTAGCAAATACCCAAACTATGCGACTGAACATTTTAGTGACTGAGAAGGGAACCACAGCTTACACACAATTTGCTTCACCTCTTCTACAAAAAAGCTTCAAAAATTTACATTAATCTCTTGAAATATAGTAAGTTTCCATCAACTTTGTTGCATTTTGGAGGGGCAGCATGTGAGGGCACATTCAGAGCACTTCAAATTGGACCTGGGGGTGCTGGTTGACAGCCGGCTGAACATGAGCCGGCAGTGTGTCCACGTGGCCAAGAAGGCCAACGGCGTCCTGGCCTGTATCAGAAATAGTGTGGCCAGCAGGAGTAGGGAAGTGATCGTGCCCCTGTACTCGGCACTGGTGAGGCCGCACCTTGAATCCTGTGTTCAGTTTTGGGCCCCTCACTACAAGAAGGACATTGAGGTGCTTGAGCATGTCCAGAGAAGGGCAACAAAGCTGGTGAGGGGTCTGGAGCACAAGACTTATGAGGAGCAGCTGAGGGAGCTGGGGTTGTTCAGTCTGAAGAAGAGGAGGCTGAGGGGAGACCTTATCGCTCTCTACAACTACCTGAAAGGGGGTTGTGGCAATGAGGGTGTTGGTCTCTTCTCCCAAGTAACTAGTGGTAGGACAAGAGGAAATGGCCTCAAGTCCCCATTGCTCCAGGGGAGGTTTAGATTGGATATTAGGAAAAATTTCTTCACCGAGAGGGTGGTCAGGCATTGGAACAGGCTGCCCAGGGAGGTGGTGGAGTCGCCATCTCTGGAAGTGTTCAAAAAACAAGTGTGGATGTGGCACTTCGGGACATGGCTTAGGGAACACGGTGGCGCTGGATTAATGGTTGGACTTGATGATCTTGAAGGTCCTTCCCAACCTTAGTGTTTCTGTGATTCTGTGATTCTGTGAAATAAGCCT
Source organism: Phaethon lepturus (assembly GCF_000687285.1). Lineage (NCBI taxonomy): Eukaryota > Metazoa > Chordata > Aves > Phaethontiformes > Phaethontidae > Phaethon > Phaethon lepturus. Next base: position 97,496 of record NW_010550997.1, on the reverse strand, counting down.
GGATCTGCTGCACTGTAACTGCTCTGCTTCACGTAATGGGGTACCTTATTTTGTAATGCTTTCTAGTTCACCAAAACCACAATCTAAACCACATTTTGAAGACTGTGTATACATTTAGTGATGTATACATATATACCATATGTATTATTATATTATATAAATACATTCAATAATAATGAAAACCAAATGTACTGAACATACATAACCTTCAGTCAGGTGAGACCTGTAACTTCAAGACAAATAAAAAGAAAATGTCTTGGTGGAGATGAATTGTTGACAGGAGTGGCTTTAATTAGGCTTCACTTCATGTCATCACTACTGCTCTTTCTGGCTTTATACAGCACCCTCAGAAGAACTATAGAGAACTGACTAGTCAGTCTTAAAACCTAAAGTCAACTGTCATTCATTCTTTCCAGAGCTATGGATCTCTGGATTGCATCTGACATGTATTTCTGTATTGAGGCTGTCATTATTGATAAGAAAAGTGCTGATAACTTTTTCTTTCATAAGAAAATCCTACCTTGGTGGAACACCCACCCTTCAGCATATCATAAAAGAACCTTCTAAGAAAGAGAAAAGACTTCATTATCAGAGACAGAAAAAGATTCAATACACAAAACTATTCATCCAGCACTAAGGAACATAGTAATATGGAAATTAATATTAAGAATGCAAACTTATCACCTTAACATCAATAAAAAATGGTTTAAACTCATGAGACTGCCTATTCACCTTCAAATCATACATATTACTATAGTCTCTCCCTGTAAAAAATCAAGTACAAAAGCACATTGATAGTTTCCTGATTTTTTTTTTCTGCTCTATGGTGGATTTTTTTTCCGTTACAGCTGATTTTTTTGTACATTGCTGTGTCAAACAAATCTCAATGCCTTCTGTAATTATATGTTTCATAACTATTATTAGTGTGGTATTTTCATGATATTTTAACTTTCAAGATTAGTTTTATTGTGTACATTGGAGTACTATCTAGGGCTAATTTTAAAAGGTTTCAGGAAACTAGGATTTATTTTTTTCTGTAACAGAATGTACCATTCAAATACTCTACCTCCCTTTGTTACCAAGCTTTGCTGGTGAAACAGACCTTGCTTTTAACCAAAGGTTTACATGCCTTTTTCTATTGTTTCATTACAAAAACGAATAAAAACCTTCTATCTTAAACTTCTGAAATCCAAATGAATTTGAAACAACAGCAAAAAATCCTCCCTTTTCTAAGGATTAGATTTGTGGGTTTGTGTTATGCAACCATTTGCCTGTATGAATGTTGGAACAGTCTAACTTGAAAGCCTGCGGGAGTATTTGGAGTTGAAAACCGAGCCGTAAGTCATTCACAGTTTAATTTCCCCTAGATTTGCAGTGAAAGCTCAACTTTGACCTAGGACACCTGTGTCCTAACAAACTGGCCATTGTTAATGCTATCATGCTTCAGACAAATGCTTCCATTTAGGCATAAGGGATATTTGGATCACTGGTACAGGGCTACAGTAATGCATTAATAAACTAAAAGCGTCGGAGAATGTTTTGAAGAGTGCAGGTATGATGAACAGACATCAATCAGCCTGCTAAGCCTCTGATTCAGCAAAGTGCTTGTGTCCCAGCCTTAACTTCACGCATGTGAGCAGTCCTGTTGATCTGAGCCATCCTCAGACCTGGAACAGCGGGGCGCGCTGGGGGAGCAGGGCGCTGCTCCAAACGCACGAGCCTGCCACAGCTTCGCCCTCATTGGGGACGGGTCTGCTGTGTGGCGGCAGTGGCTGCAGGGGAGCGGGGCCCAGCTGGCCTGGAGGGTGGAGTCTTGTAGGGGCTGATGACTGGGTTTCCTGATGCTTTCAAACCCACAAAGACCTTGCCCTTGTGAACATCCTCGTGGAGCCGAACGGCCACCCTCCCTCCCCACTCTTCCTCATTCAACTCTCACAGAGTTTTGATCGTTTGCGGGGTTTTTTGTTGTTTTTGCTGTGCCCATAAAAGGCAACTTTAGAAATGCACCGGTGCACTGATGAGTCCACCACGTGCATAGCTAATGGATCTGCTGCTCAGCTCATAGTTGCTCATATATTAAATTCTACAAATACTATGAAACCTTCCTGTCCCGAACAAGTCACTAGGGTAGCTGGAGTTATAAAACAGAAAACAAAGAAACAGAAGTTTTATGTGGCAATATCTAATTCTGGGGCATTGAAAACAAGGCTCCGGTATTTTAGATATACAAAAATTAGGAAAGATGCAGCAAAATAAGGAATCAAAATTAAACCTCAGCATGTGAACAAAGGAGTGGGATATAGGGAATTATACTACAAAAATGGGAAAAAAAAGTGGGAGAAAGAGTAGGAGAGCAAAAGAGAGAGAAAGAAAGATGGGAGGAAGGGAAGAAAGGAAAGACTTCCCTGCCAGAAGCAATGGAGTTTAAAGCTCCCAGCAGAAAGGGAAATGCCATTTTTTCCTGTAATTGGGAAGACCAGATCTACAAAGACTGAACCTCGAGTTTCTACTGCCCTGACTAGAAACCTGGTCTCGGACCAGGATTTGTGACAAGACAGGGCTTTTGCTGACTCCAGTGCAAAGGGTGCCACTCAGCTTACCAACAAAACCACTCTCTTCAGGCAAATTCCAGCTATCCCCCTCATCTAAGGCCTGCAGCAAGACTTTGAGAGAATTTTACGTATTCCTAGTCCTTCAAAAATGCCCCATGAAGTCTTCGCCAAAATTACTAGACTACCACTGCTTCCAACCTCATATTATTTTAGACTAAAGCAGCCTGCTTTAATTTAATTTTCTTTTCAAATGTCTAGTCTCCATTCCTGACTGATATATGTAAGACCATAACTCACTACACCTCTGGGAGACTACTGACTTCTCAAACAGTAAAACAATTTAGCTTAGCCCATGAAGAATCATTAAAAACAAAATCCTTCAAGAATCACTATACTTCAAATAAGTTGTAAAATCTATTACATCAAAACAACATCAACAAATTAAAAAAGCTGAAGTACAAGTTTTTGCGTTTTCTCAGAAACCAAAGCAATCCAACAGAATAGATGGTAAGGACTAAAAACATTTCTCTAACTTTCTTTCTCTTTCTGAAACTAGGGAAAACACTCAAGAAAATTCCTGTGTAAGTAGAAATTTTCAGACATTGGCACCAATTGCTCCATTTTTCTGATCACCCGTCTGAACAAGTGAAATCAGTGCAAGAATTTAGCCACTTGAACCATAGAGTCAATTACAAACCTAGTTTCAAGTTAAGAAATCACCCATAATATTATTGTGAAGGTTCTGTATTATGTATTTCATCAATTCCTGTTCATTATATCCTAATATAGTTTTGAACTTTGTCTGAAGACTTCACATTTCCTTTCTAACTATATGTAACATTCTGGCATACAAAAGTTGTCTTGTCTACCTTTTTCAAATGGCATACCAAAGAATAAAATTATTAAGTACCTCATTTATAAATACTTAAGTACCTAAGTGTAAGCAGTCCAAATTATATCACTTAAAGAGAGCTGGGTATTAAAAATGACATCATCACAATGAAGTACCTTTTAGACTGAGGAAAAGAAAGATATACTGGCTCCTAGATTGTGTGCAAATCACAAACCGAATTACTCTGTTCAGTGTTATTTTTGTGGGATTTTTTTAATATATAAAAAGCTAAAGGAATAATGCTCAACGAAAAATAACCCTACCATTTAAAAAGCTCATCCTATTGCCATCACTGAAGCAGCAGGAAATCCAGTTGCTAATGAACACCTCTAGCCTTAACCACATCTATGAAAAAATTTGCTTTGCCTGACTAAGTATAACTGAGAGGAAAAAGCAGGCTTACTGTGTACAAAAAATGACATATTCAAATAATAACTAAATGATCCAATGCCACAGAAGAAGTTTGTGTAAATATATTTTTTTGCGTTACCTATAAGAAGACTGAAACACCTGCACCTGTATGAGCAGAAGGGATTCATGACTTTAATTGCAAAATGATAATTAAAGCATTAGTGTAAGATTAGGAAATGATAAAATTTCCATTGAATTTAAACCAGTATATACTGTATACTCCAGAGGAAAAAAAAATAATTCTGAAAACCCTCTCTTCTCCCTTTCTAAGGACTTCTTTTCATTTAAAACTATAATCAATTATTAAACCTGTCACAAGTCTCCATGTTGATCTAAATATCCATCTTAATTTTAACACAACCAACCATAAATGTTGTAATCTTGAATTTTTCACATTCGTCAATAACATCTCACATTATTATGGACACACAAGAATGACTATAAAACATTCTGTAACTCATCTTCTTAGTAGCATGTTCTTCTTGTACCGGCACAAATACTCAAATGAGCCAGCGCTGAACAGAAATGCAACCCTCATGTTCTATCTCAAAAAAAAAAAAAAAAAATCAATTTACAATTTACAACATGAAACTCTCTCATTCTGTTTTTGTTTGTCCTTGTTTTCTCCTTATTAAAGGAAAATAGCAAAAGCTGCATTTTTGCCACTGATTTATTTTGGTCAATTAATGAAGCATGCATATTTGTTTTAACAGATAAAATTAAGGGATGTAGTTTTAATAAATGATATGAGTAGTTGGATAGGAATTGTATTTCTCTAGAATCTACAACATGTTTGCAATTTCCTCTAACTTAAATTCCTGGAAGAAGACAGATTTCCACAGTATGTAGACAATTGTTTAAGAAAATAATAAGAAGATGAGAAACAAACTATATAATCAAAAGGGAAAAAAAAAATGTTATGCTGTATATACATGGAGTGTAGTTTGGGTTTGGGTGGGGGTTTTGTGGTTTGTTTGGGTTTTTTTTTTTTCTTCAGCAAGACAGAAGAAAAAGGACTCATACGTGTCTTTACAGTCCAACTTATATTTAGCTGTCTTCTGCCCTGTAATTCCCAGACAAAACCAGCTCCATCATAGCCTTTCTGTAATCATAAATGGAAATCTGCAGCAGCTGGCTACAGGCAGCCTTCAGGAATACAACAGCACAGCATTGGAACTACCTAAAACCAGCCCTAAAGTAGGAAGTGAGGGAAGATGCTGACAGCCCACCAGCCCAGCATGCATGTTTAATCAGAGGAAAGGCTCCTGAGATGTCCCTGGGGCAGGAGAAGTCATGTCCCACATTTTTTTTTCAGCAGCACAGAGCATGTCTCATTCACAAAGTAAATGGAAATACCTCATGTCTGTTCTTCATCTTAAATAATTCCTGTTCTTTTTAATGTTTATGCTTTAAATACTTTGGCAACATCCTTCTTCTGCCCCAAATGTCAAGGGCTGGCAAAACTCCGTCACTTCTCTTTCTCTGTGTTATTCTAGTCCTTGGTAAACCTGAATTACTTCAAAGTTCTATGCTCTAAGCCACAACTAGGTCTGACACACTTACAGGAAATACACACTACAAAACCTGCAATTTTAATCAGTGTTTTTTTCTGACTAAAGTGAAATTCTCCAACACGGTATTCGCAACTCATCATGTGAGCACTTTCCAAAGCACTGAACTTTTTAAGGAGCTCCACTCTTCTTATGTTTGTACATACAGAACTGTCTTCCAATACACCATTAGAATTAGTTGGCTAAAAGATTCTTTATTAATTCTAGTTAGCTGTGAAATATTTTCTGTTATGAGTGTGTTTAAATAAAAACTATCCAAATGAAAAGTAATTTTTATACGGGACTTTATTTCTCCATATTTATTGGTGTGTGTATTTGCATAGTGTGATACCATTTTAACTTTTCTGATGTTTTACTACATAGGTCTGATTTAAAAACAAACAAACAAATTAAAAAAGCACCTGCTTTTGCCACATATCTGTTCTGTTTGTACTTTTAAAAGTGCCCAAAAAAGCCCTAGCCGTCTTCTATTTTAAACCTATTTCATACAAAGTTTCCTTTTTTTTTGGCTGTCTCCTTGCAGAACACATTCTAAAAAGTTATAGAAAAGTAAATGATACATTTTTGGGTCATGCACTATGAAAGCAATTATTGACTAAATTTCAAATCCATATTATTCACCTCTTACTGCACAAAAGTGTTAATGCTATTTTTTAAAGTGATTAAGGTCAACTGTGACCTCCTTGAGTGACCATGAAGCACTGTACAGAACAGAACTGTGTTTCAAAGGCTGTTGCCACTCAAACACATTGTTATTATGTTTGTTAATTTGTGGGAGTTGGTGCCTTTGTAGACTAATTCAAGACAAAAAAAAAAACCTCTGTCCTTAACCTTAATGAAGAACGCAAGATCCCAAATCTTTCAAAGATTTTCTAGATGACTCTGGTGATGCTGTATAACAAATTATATCTTTTCAAGTTACAAGCTGGGCTAAGTTAAAGGAAGCAGGGAAGTGAAGAAGTATCACTTCATCTTACATCTTTCTAATCAGAAACACATGAAAAGGCTCACTCCCTCATTGGCAAGTTCAGAGTATGTTCCAGAATATGGTAATTGCCAAAGGGTATTTGCAATATACCTGAAAGCACCACTAAAGTAATTGAGACCTTGACTGCATTTGCCCAGTGCCCTGAACAGCCCGACCTGTTACATGACTGTCATATGTGCTATGAAAACAAACCAAGCACAGGTAACTGTTATGGAGGGGTTTACTCCAGAGCTCTGGGCTACTTCTAAGCTGCTCTAATGATTAGGTATGCACAGAAAAGAAACAGAGGAGCACAGATGAACTCATAACAAATTTGTGCCCAGGTAACACATTTGGAGCAGGAAGCCAGGAGGTGATAGTAATCCAGGTAACAATGCCCGGATGGCTTGAGCTATGGATAAAGTAGAAGAAATCGGGCTGGGGTGATGTGACCAATAAAGCCATTGGTGGCTTATACCAACCAGCTGTGTTAGAAAGCAATAAACAGTGAAAACGATAGCCCTCGTGGAGGACATCCTTGCACAGAGATCCCATTCTACTTATAAATACATTTTGCATTATATGCCACTAAGCAGTGTGGTTCTGTCCCTGTGGCTACCTCAACTAATCTAAAATATTCAGTTCTGTAACTGCACCATCGGTTACATTCAATACTGTAACTGTAACTACCATATTCTGTGGTTTAGTTTTCCACTAGGATCCTAGGCTTGGGTGGCCAGGAGCCCCAGTAACCCAGAGACCCTCCACGTTGTGCCTAGAAGAACACAGATGCATATTGTCATTTTTTGCAGATTTCCATCAAGGAATGTCTAGTCCAGATCTTGAGCTTTCCAAGGTTTCCACTGCACCTAGAGCAGCCACCTAGGTACCAGCATTGCCAACAATCTGTGGCTGGTGTGTTTCAGTACTCATGAATCAATCAATTCCTAGCAATTCTTACAATTCAAAAAATCCAGAACAACCTCTCCCAGTGGTGCTTGTTTTAAAGACCTTGTACCCTGCGAACAAACTCCCTTGAGGCACCAGTCCTTGTACTGTGCACCTCTTCCCCTATTCCAGCATAGCTCAGGCTGTTAAGAATGCTAATTAGGCTCCTACTGTCTGATAACATACGCACGATGCTATTTTTACAGTATTATACAAATATTTAAAATGTTTTGACAGACTGTGTTCTGAGAACACTTAACTGAATTTCAGATGACTAAATCACAGGAGTTCTTTAGATGACATTACAGCTGATATGCTGTACGTAGCACAGGCACATGCTTAAATACAATAAATGGCATTTATACTTTGTAAAACTATGAAGATAGCATTAAGAGATTCAATACAAATCAATGTTTCACTGCTTTGGGAGGATGAAACTTTGTAGCATTATTGCTTTTGGTGTTTTCCTTATTTCTGTCTGAAAATACAGGCAAATGAATCTGAATTTGTTAGTAGATACTATAAAAAAAAGTAACAGGTAAAAAATACTAATTGTCTCTCAGCTTTCAAGAGATAAGATACATTGTTTTATCTATTTACCACAGTAAGGTACAAGAAAAGGTACGTTATTGACCTTTCTCCCCTTTGATCTTTCTCTAAGTTACTGAAATACTTAACACTGAATGTTTTGCTGCTGTTGTAGAAAATAAACCAAACTGAAACTGAACAGTCAGCCTCAGAGGTCTGTTCTCCCATCCATGTATGCACATACCCCCTATTAGCATTAATGAGAATTATCCATGCATATGGATGAGAGAGCAGACCCCTTAATTTGTTTAGATGAGACCAATTTTAATCAGTGTGAGCTAATGCATAATTTTGTAGCATGCTTGTGTGGTTGGTGAGTCAACACATATGAGGTTTTCACTTTACATTCCAGGAGTGCCTGTGTAAGCTGAGAATTTTGAAACAGAAGAACGTCAAAATATTAGTCAGATTATTCTCAGGGTACTTGTCCCCCGGTGAGGAGAAGAGGAGCCATAGTGACTTTGCAAAAGCAAACCAGGACAGAGAGCAACTGTTGAATGCCAGAAGCATGACTTCGCATTGAATCTCTATCATTAAAAAAAGTCCTACAGCTGTCACTGAGGTCTGTTGTAATAAATCTTTGCTCTTGTTTATTAAACACAGGTCAGTAAACCTATATTCCTAATGAAGCTTCAAAATTTGCATTACCTCCTAACCTCACGGCAGCCTCACGGTAAGCTCAGTAAAAATGTTTATTCAAACAAAACAGGCACCAAGAAAAAGGACTTAAATGCATTACACAAATATCACCAAAACACATTATACAAGGTGAGACCAAAGACCTGTTCAGAGGAAAACTTATGACACTCTGGCCTCCATTTTCAAATGAGTTTCAGTCTCAAAAACAAAATCACACTTTTATGTCAGATACACCATCTTCCTATGCTTCATTTTTTGCTGGTAATCATTGGGGGTTGTTTAGTCTGGAGAAGAGGAGGCTGAGGGGAGACCTTATCGCTCTCTACAACTACCTGAAAGGGGGTTGTGGCGACGAGGGTGTTGGCCTCTTCTCCCAAGTAACCAGTGATAGGACAAGAGGAAATGGCCTCAAGTTGTGCCAGGGGAGGCTTAGATTGGGTATTAGGAACAATTTCTTCACCAAGAGGGTGGTCAGGCATTGGAACAGGCTGCCCAGGGAGGTGGTGGAGTCACCATCTCTGGAGGTGTTCAAAAAACGTGTGGATGTGGCACTTCAGGACATGGTTTAGGGAACATGGTGGCACTGAAGTAATGGTTGGACTTGATGATCTTGAAGGTCCTTTCCAACCTAGTGATTCCGTGATTTTCCTAACTCACTTCCATCAGTCCTGTTCCATAGGGATCACACTTTTTTTGACATGCATAACAGTGAAGACATTGCCTGTTTCCACAAATAAAACATGCAGACAGATATACGTAGAGATTTTTTCTTCTCAGAGAAAATACCTAAGACATCTCCCAGAACTGAAGACACGTATCTGCGGGTGAAGGACAAGAATTTGCACCCCTAAAAATGTATGTACAAAAGAGACCAGCAGTGCAGACCCATTTGGAAGATGACGATCCATAGCTGAGATTAGAGCCTTTTCTTATTCTTTGCTTCAAGGTTTCACATTATTGGTTGTTCAAACCATCTATTTGACAAAGGTAACTTTCAGTTTTTAAACCAGCTTTCAGCTATTCTCTTGTGCTTTCCAAGGTTCTGTATGAGGCCATGAGTAACTTGTATAGATCACCTTAAATAAAGGTCTCTGTAACCTTGTATTACACCTCACAATTAGCCAGTCTGAAACGTACACAGGCAACTAAAAGTGTATAAAAAGTTTAAAGAGTTTTAAAAACATCCTTGTGTAACAGTTTTTCTGCCTCGTTCCCACAAAGAACAAAGAGCTTTTCCTACTGAATTCTGCACAAGGCCAGCAGGATCCAACCAGTAACTGACACAGATACACAATGATTCAGTTACAAGAGATTATATTTTTAGCCCATCAAGTGATGGAAAAGTGAACCGTCCACCTGCAAAGCTGGATTCTTCCATTCCACTATGATTCATCACTCTCAATATCTCAGTGGGGAAGAGGAGAGAGAGGAATGGTATAAACGTACGTGTAGCCATACACTCTATGCTGTGTACATATAAAATGACACACACTTGGAGATTTGCAATTTAAGATGCAGTCTTAGGAGAATTTATGAAAGGAATCATAAGCATGGGGCAAAAGGCACGCTATAAAGGCAATTAACACATGGATTTCACAGGAGGGTGCCTTTTCTTCTTCTATATAAACACCTTTTTTGATTTATTTATTTATCCCAAATTAACTATTCCACCAAAATAATAAGTGAGATCAGAAAGACAACTACCATACTGAGGTGTCTTTTCCATCCTGGTAAAGACTGAATGTTTTTTAGGGCAGACAGCACATTCCATCACTGATTTTTTCACGTGAAAATATTTTTTGTAAAATCAATACTGAGATTCACATTAAAGCTTAAATACCAGTAATAAGAGAAATTCCTCTGAGATACCTGTTTGGACTAACTTGTTTTAAAACATACTGCAGAGTGTGGATAGAGAAGAGAATAATTGGATAGTGGAGTTAAGTATTTGCATCAGAGGTGATGCTTGGTAAATTATTAGCACATTGTTATTATTGTTATTACAGTTGTTTTCCTTAATTTACAAAAGCATTAAAATAAAAGATTGTTACAGGAGTTTTCCAAGTGAATCATATTTTACTGCTACCTAAATTAATGTAATATATATAAAATAATAGCTTATTTACATGTCTTACAGTCTGAGGGACAAACAAGCTGTTGTGTGTAGTTAATAAAAGGATGCCATAGATTATCTTAACTGGGGATAAACAACTCAAATTGTCAAATCTTAACAAACTGATCCCAGTTGGATATCATGTTATATATTTAGGAAGTTAAGTAATCTCTATCTTTGATATCCCCAAATAAAATCTATGCACAAACAAATTAATCTCATGGTCCCCAAGTAATTTCTAATACATCTTTCTTCCCTTCCCAAGGTTAATCTGTGTTCCAGATCCAGTTCATCCCATCTGCACAACATTCCAGCAACCTTCCCGAGCTACAAGTGTAGTACCCATGTAACATTCCTCAGGGGCTGGTGTTGGGACCAGCACTGTTTACCATCTTTGTCAGTGACATGGACAGTGGGATTGAGTGCACACTCAGCAAGTTTGCAGATGACACCAAGCTGTGTGGTGCAGTCAACATGCTGGAGGGAAGGCATGTCATCCAGAGGCAACTGGACAAGCTCGAGGAATGGGCCCATGTGAACCTCATGAAGTCCAACAAGGCCAAATGCAGGGTCCTGCACGTGGGTCAGGGCAATCCCAAGTACAAATAATGGCTGGGTAGAGAAAGGATTGAGAGCAGCCCTGAGGAGAAAGACTTGGCAGCGTTAGTTGTTGGGAAGCTCAACATAGTTCGGCAATGAGCACTCACAGCCCAGCAGGCCAACTGTATCCTGGGCTGCATCCAAAGAAGCATGATCAGCAGGTCAAGGGAGGTGATTCTGCCCCTCTACTCCACTCTGCTGAGACCCCACGTAGAGCACTGCATCCAGATCTGGGCTCCCCAACATAAGAAGGACGTGGACCTATTAGAGCAAGTTCAGAGGAGGGCCACAAAGATGATCAGAGGGATGGAACACCTCTCCTATGAGGACGGGCTGAGAGAGTTGGGGTTGTTCAGCCCGGAGAACAAGGCCAAATGCAGGGTCCTGCACGTGGGTCAGGGCAATCCCAAGTACAAATAATGGCTGGGTAGAGAAAGGATTGAGAGCAGCCCTGAGGAGAAAGACTTGGCAGCGTTAGTTGTTGGGAAGCTCAACATAGTTCGGCAATGAGCACTCACAGCCCAGCAGGCCAACTGTATCCTGGGCTGCATCCAAAGAAGCATGATCAGCAGGTCAAGGGAGGTGATTCTGCCCCTCTACTCCACTCTGCTGAGACCCCACGTAGAGCACTGCATCCAGATCTGGGCTCCCCAACATAAGAAGGACGTGGACCTATTAGAGCAAGTTCAGAGGAGGGCCACAAAGATGATCAGAGGGATGGAACACCTCTCCTATGAGGACGGGCTGAGAGAGTTGGGGTTGTTCAGCCCGGAGAAGAGAAGGCTCTGGGGACACCTTATTGCAGTCTTCCAGTATCTGAAGGGGACCGACAAGAAAGCTGGAGAGGGACAATTTTCAAGGGCATGTAGTGATAGGGCAAGGGGGAATGGCTTTAAACTGAAAGAAGGTAGATTTAGATTAGATAGAAAGAAGAAATTCTTCACTATGATAGTGGTAAGACACTGAAACAGGTTGCCCAAGGAAGTTGTGGATGCCCCATCCCTGGAAGTGTTCAAGGCCAGGTTGGATGGATCTTTGAGCAGCCTGGTGTAGTGGAAGGTGTCCTTGCCCATTGCAGGGGTGTTTGAACTAGATGATCTTTAAGGTCCCTTCCAACCCAAACCATTCTATGACTCTATGATTTTATCCAAGATATATACTGTTATATCCAAGCTGTATCTTCAGTTTGTATCTATTTACATAGTACCTGTGGACTCAGTAAGAGGAATCTCATTATGTTTAGTTGTCTGGACAATTAAAACAGAGCTCAGATAAAACATATAAAGATTAAACTTCTTTGAAGTGAAAAGCTTTCTGCCAGCAACAACTCCTAAGTTAAATAACCTACTCTTTTTGGTATCTCAGTAAGTCAGAGGGTTGGACTCCATCATCTTTTTGTTGAGTTATTGGAGGATTTAGCACTACTGAAAGGCAAAACCTAAGTATCTATTCTGTTCTGTAGAAATAGAGGCAGAGAAATATAACAAAGAGAACTTCCAATGCTTACTGACCAGGTGTGTAGTCACAGATCTATTAAGCAGAAAATTCTACACACAGAACTGAGTATTTTCTTTCCTGTGTGCTCCTGTATTATATAGACCTGTTGAAAGAGAGAGATGTCTTTAAAACTACCTTCCCCAACATTGTGTATTTGCTATATAAATAAATCTAAAAGATGGTGTTCTATTATAGAAGGACCAATTTGAATGTAATCCAATAGTCACAGCTACCAAAAAAAAAAAAAAAAAAAAAAGGTCCCATTCTGGAGAGCTTGGTTTGGATTGTGCTTTATTGTTTCAAATAAAGTACAAAGTATTTTTCCTTTTTATACCTTTAGAAACTTACTATCAAGAAAGCCTTCATCTGGTCAGTAAATTATTTTTTTCTAAATTTTTAAGAACATTTTCAGTGTCCATTCACATTTTTTATTAATTCCTATTGTAACAAAGAATTAAAAAAATATTTTTACAATACACGTGAGTAACAATCTATGGAATTTTACTTATAGTTTCACTTCTATTTTATTTATACTACTCTGTAAATGATTTAGGCTTGTGACCATTCCTCTGTACTTTAACCATAATTGGGTGAAAATTATTAAGACAATAAAAGTAGTGCAGTTACCTGATGAAAATAAAACTTTAAAAAAATTCAATCAAAAAAGTGAAAAAAGTTATTTTGGTTACAATCCAAGCGTATAGCTATATCTTAAAATTAACAGGCAATGCAATAGCAGAAACTTAATAATAAAATACTATTCATTGAGCGGAAAACATATGACACCGAAAAAGTTCATAAACATTGCAGCCTCTCCACAGAGAATTCACATCAGGGCAAAACTAATGATTATATTTTTGTAAATTCTGTGAAAAGACTTACTCCTTTCCAATCAATATCTATAAATAACTTAATCACCATGGCTTAAGTAAATCAATTAAATGTTCTCACACACAGAAAGAATTGACCGAGCAGCTCTCATACCTGATGCAAAGGAAACGTTCCACACAACTTTCCACCTATCTGTCTACCACGATTTGAAAAACTTTATCTGTACTTGTAAACTAAGTAAAATTAAGGACTTTGCCTTCACGAAGGTGGAAGCACATCTACAAAATCAATGTCTAATGAAGTTTAAAGGCGGGCATGAGGACCTGGGAAAGACTTTGGGGTCACAGAGGCGCTATCACATGGCACAGGGCCACAACAGCACCTGCCGATGCTAAGGAAAAAAAAAAAAAAAATGTTAAAACCTTCTGGGACCTGGATCCTTTTCCACCCTCTCCAGAAACCTATTACTGAGAAACTGATATGCCCCTCAAAAATTGCAGACATATGAATTCATGCTCCCAGTGCACAGTGAAAATCATAATTGCTCATACAACCTAGAAATTCAATTGGGTACATAGACTTACAATGACCTTAAGTAAATTGAGTTAAATTCAGTCAGATTGGCAAAAAATAATTGTCTGAATTCCTAGACAAAATTTTGCCTTCATATTCTGCAGATTCATTGTCTTTTCCAGCTACTCCTTTTTGTAGCAAATAATGTAAACTATCAGAAATCAGAGCACCCTTTAATTTTACAACAGTGGTCATTTTTGTCTTGAATTTTACAGCTATTTTACACAGGCTAATTTTATTATAACTCTTGTGGAAAAAAAAAAGACAAAAAGAGCAAATAAAAAAACCACTGATGCAAAGAGTTGTTTAGTACTCAGAGTTATGAAACAGACTTTAGAGAAAGGCGCAGCTGCTCACCACCTATTGGAGTCATGCTGTGATGGCACAAGACGGAAAAAGAAATCTGTTTAGACCTTTCTTTTTCAACAGAGAACATGCTTTTTTGAGAGCTGCTTCAATTCAAAATAGTGAACCAGAAAACTACCCAGTTCCCTATCTTCCTGTAACTTCTTAGTAGCAAATCACTTACGTGTGGCTTTAAATGAAGCATGTCAGTAGTCTTACTGTACTCATCACCATTAGTCACATGCTTAGTTATCTTTGGAAATCTTTTTGGTTAAAAATCCTAACTATCTCACACCAACAGCAGAAGTAGTAGTTTGTGAACAGTAATATACCTATTAATCATGAAAACTAAAACCATCCACTTCAGATATAAAAAGTTTGTGCCAACTTCAGTTAAAGTGATTATTGATAAAATAATATAATAAAACAATTCCTGATGCAAATAACTTTCTAAATTTACATTTGAACACAGCTTCATGTTTAAGAGATCTACTAGTTCTCAATTCTTATGCATTACTAACTTCTAATCTATACACCACTAGGTGTTCTGAATTGCATTTGTTATTCAAGCACAGTTACACACACAAGCGTACCCACACTAAGATCTGTTGATACTAATTGAAAAAAAAGCAGAATCTTACATCACAACATAATAAATCTTGGTAGTGAACTGTAACTTAATTGCTACCAATACTTATCATACCTCTTGTAGAAACTGCTGATTGCCAGATAACTGTTTACCATGGCTCTCGATTAACTCTGCACGAATGCATAGAATTTCTAGGGTTATGACCTTTGGAAGAAGGGGATATTAGGAAAAATTTCTTCACTGAAAGAAGCAATCAAGCACTGGAACAGGCTGCCCAGGGGAGTGGTTCAGTCACCGTCCCTGGAGGTATTGAAAAGACATGTAGACATGGTGTTTAAGGACATGGCTTAGTGGTGGACCATGGCAGTGTTAAGTTTACAGTTGGACTCAATGATCTTAAAAGTCTTTTCCAACCTAAATGGTTCTATGATTCCATGATTTCCAGTGGCTTCAGTTCTTGATGGATAACATCAGAGTTCTGCTACTTACTTTCACGAGACTTTTGGAAAAAATCTCTTTAGGAGTCTCAATTCTGTAGCTTTCACTATGATAGTTTTATGTTTTTTAAAGCCTGAAATGCAAATTAAATGCAAAATGTAACTCAGAGGAAATATTTCAGGCAAAGTGAAATTAAGTAATTGTTGGTGTTTTTAATGAATGTTTTCATTCAACATTTTGTCTACTTGATTATATTTTGTCCCTTGACATAAGTCTTTGGTTGGACACAACAACTTGGACAATCATAATTTTAAAATTATGTTACAGAATTGATGATCTGCAGACAGTCCATAGATAAACAAAAGCTCACAAAAGTAGTTGTAATAGCAGCGATCTTTTGTAAGTTAGTTGTATTGACTTCTTTCAGAAAGCCCTGTATTTTGTGAATTTCCTTGCATGCTTCAAAGAAGAAAAATGAACTCACATTTAGGGTACATATGTAAATGTTGTTCCTTTTCTTATAAGCTCATGCATTTTGTCTTGCTTTGGAAAGGCATGGATATGTTTTTGGCTAGGTCTTTTATGCAGCTTCACTTCTACCCCCCAAAAAAAACCCCCAAAAACAAAACCCCAAAGCAACAAAACTGCCAAATTCAGGAAACAGAAAAGTCAAATACAAAATTCTGAAACATTTGTCCAGCTTAAAAATTTGGCTTTTGTTCAGAGTTGGTTTCAGGGACCTTGCTTGGACTCCAAACACTCAACATCGTCGTCAGGGAGAGGCAGCAATGCAGTCCATACTTTTCACAGCAGCACATCCTCTCTCGGTATCTCAGCTGCCCTGCCTTTCCCAATTTGAGATACCTCTAACAGAAATTCCCTGTTAAGCTCTGGAAAGTTCTAAGTTCCTGAACTCTCAACCCAAAAGACAGTTGGAAGAAATGGTATGACATTTCTCATGCAGGACAAACTTTTTCTTTCCTTTCTAGTCTCTTTTTCAGATGAAGTGTTCCAAAACTATATGGGCAATCAGTACAACAGGTGTCAGAAGGAGAGAGTCCTAATTTTTTCTCTTAACTTTTTGTTTATGAAACCCTGTAATTCTCTGAACAAATTTTGGAATGTAGGGCTCCTTCTGCTCCATTGGGATCACGTGGGAAGTTGATTAAGGCTTCCAGCTTAGCATAAAACTTCAATGGTGAATAAAAGAAAAAGAATGATATTTGGTTTCCTTTGTATATTCCTTGAAGAAAGAAGATATAGGAATACAGCAGATGCCTTGTGTAAAGTGACAGAGGTATTGGGGGGGCGGTTCATAGAACTTCTTTGTTAGCTTTTCTAAATGTGAACCGAATCATCACCACTTTCATAGGATAAGCTTCAGCTTTCAATATTCTCATTTCTAGTAATGCCTTTCCGAATATAAGTGCAACATAAGTACTGAATTCTTTTACCAGACGAAGAGATTCAAGCTTGCCCTGAAAATACTGTCATACTGCACTTCAAATACACCTCTTATTGTATACAAAGATGTCCCGGTTTCAGCCAGGGTAGAGTTAATTTTCTTCAGAGAAGCCAGTGTGAGGCTGTGTTTTGGATTTTGGATGAGAAAATGTAGATAACGTGCTGATGTTTTGGGTTGTTGCTGAGCAGTCAAGGACTGTCCAGCTTCTCGTGCTGGGCTGCCAGCGAGCAGGCTGGGGGTGCACGGGGAGCTGGGAGGGGACACAGCCGGGACAGCTGACCCAAGCTGGCCAAAGGGATATTCCATACCATATGGCATCATGCTCAGCATTTAAAGCTGGGACGAAGAAGAAGGAAGGGGTAGGGGCACATTCGGAGTGATGGCATCTGTCTTCCCAAGAAACCATTACGCGTGCTGGAGCCCTGCTTCCCTGGAGATGGCTGAACACCTGCCTGCCCATGGGGAGTGGTGAATGGATTCCTTGATTTGCTTTGCTTGCGTGCGCGGCTTTTGCTTTACTTATTAAACTGTCTTTATCTCAAACCATGAGTTTCCTCACTTTTACTCTTCTGATTCTCCCCACCGTCCCACCGTGGGGGAGTGAGCGAGCGGCTGCGTGGGGCTTAGTTGACGGCTGGGGCTAAACCACAACAAAAGATCACGTAAACTCCATCACTATTGTCTGAAACAGGCAGCTACTGAACTAGTTGCTTCATATGGTCCTTTATTTCATATTCCTTAAGGGTGGGTGATCCATGTTGGTGACTTAGACTTGAATTTTTAAAGTTAAAATGCACTAAGGAAATTCACATTTGTTCATTGCTAAAAACAACAACCAAGCACATTATCCTACGCTTCCCATTTTTTTCTTTTCAGCTATTTCTCACAGAATTCTGCTCTGGTGTTTAAGTGGGAATCATTTTCTGGATATCTGCAAGACAGGGTTTGAGAGGTCTGTGTGGAAGTGACATACACAGTCATTTCATTAAGGACCTCACTCCTCTCTCTCTCTCTCTTTCTCAGTCTCATCAAGAAGAAGAACATCATTATTAACAGGAATTATTAAGATATCAAAGTTTCTGTTACATCAAAATAAGGGAATATTGTGGGATTTCACATTTAGCAGGTCTAAAATTCAGAAAAAAACTTAAAGGTGGGTAGCATAAAGGAGTATGGATTCATACCTTGATTACTTAAATTTATCTATTATTATGACTGTTGATTTTATTTATAGAATTTCATATACAATTAGGGGAGAAATAATGCTAGATTATTTGCCAGTTTTATTCATAAAAGATTTGTTTCTTTTTCATTTTGAATGGGGGAACCATGAGCTGTAATTACTGTCTCCTCCCTCTTTGATGATACATTTGCAGTTACACCCACTCTGTGTTGCTAAAGGAGCTAAACACTGAGATACGGTTTAGTTCTTCCTAGTTGCTGCACTAGCAGTTAGAGAACCAGAGGTAGAAGGACTGCCTAAGGGCTCAATCCACGTCACAGGGAAGTCAATAAGAAAACTCTGATTCACATCATTGGGACTTGAATTAGTCCTAAATAAACAGAAGAAAATCCAGCTGGTAGTATAGTACTTTTGTTCAGTTTACAATTCAAACAGAATCCTTATGAGTATGGGCAACTTAGAACTAGCAATAGGAATTCTCTAATTTATTCTGAATTTAAAGTTACTCTAAGAAGTAGGAGGAGAAGCTAGAAACTGAGATACTATGAATAATGAGGACTTTTATTAATAACAACACAGAGAAAGTTATAGCCAGCTATTACCACAAGGATTATATACAGCATTTGATTTGCAATATCAGTAAATTATTTCTTTAAATTAAATTACACAAAAAAATGCTTATAGGAACTGTGGGATAAACAGATTTATGTCAAGTATGTTATTTTTATAGGACTCCTTGAAAGAATGTTAAAAAGGTCTCTTGCAATAAGAGCCTCATATAATGAAATAGGGCTCTGAGCAACCTGGTCTAGTTGAAGATGTCCCTGCTCGTTGCAGGGGGGTTGCACTAGATGACCTTAAAAGGTCCCTTGCAACCCAAAGATTCTATGATTCTGTGAAATCAAATCAAGTTATTAAAGTTAGTGCAGAAATAGTAGTGCAGGTAGGAGGGATAGTCTTGACTTAGTGTATGGAAAGTTATAGGAGTATAAAAACAACCATCAGTGTCCTTCATACTATGTTCAGAACAACTGTTCTTGATTTTTGTACGGGCAAAAATAGTGTCTGCTTCCTCATGTCTTCTGGAATATAATACATCTAAGAGAGAATAAGCACTGTAATTTTCTTCCTCTGTGAAACTGAATTGATGCTATCACACATCTGACTTGTTCCTGTCCTAAAGGAGACTGGAAAAAAAATTCAACTCACCAACACAAAACTCCAAAGAGAATCCTTGCTGGGTTACAGCATACAGGTGGCTGGTCTGTATTTTCTTCATCGTAGCCTACTAGGTAAATCAGTACCTGACCTGTACTCGTACGTTTTCTATTCACCTTCTATATTTTAATATAGGTTACATAAGAATTACATGGCTACTGAACTTTAGTGCAGGACACTATAAAATCAGTTCCTTCTTAGTGATCACACATTGTAGAAGTTGAAGTTAG
This sequence comes from Phaethon lepturus, assembly GCF_000687285.1. Lineage (NCBI taxonomy): Eukaryota > Metazoa > Chordata > Aves > Phaethontiformes > Phaethontidae > Phaethon > Phaethon lepturus. Next base: position 77,846 of record NW_010550997.1, on the reverse strand, counting down.
CTGACATGAGTCTACGCTGATTAACATAACAGCATATTGTTCCGCCATGGTTAGCATAATTCGGGTTTTTCCTGGAAAACGATACTTGACATTAAAAGCTTCATGCTGTTTTTAACACTATGCTTTCTGCATCGGTGTGCAGACTCAAGGTTATTAGTGGAAAAATTCAACTGCAGAGAAATACAAGATGACAGTTGTCATAAACAAAGAATGCACACAGCCTCCTGATACCTTTACGTTTTCAAGAATCCATATTTGTTTTCTTATGATTGCTTTTGCTTCAAAGGAGTGATTGTGACATTGATGAACATAATATTGAGTGAGATGCTGTCAAAATATACTACAAAGACAGCTCCTCCTGTGTTTTTAAGGCTTGGTTCTCTTTTCTTTCCCTTTTGAAAAACGGAGTATCAGATCTTGATCCGGTATCACTGAAATCAATATGACAGATGTTTCACTGGATCAAGATCTGATATTCTGGATTTTTTTGGTATAATGTAAAATTGAGTAGTTTCTCTAAAGTCAATACAGTTGACAAAACTTATTTAAGGAATTATCCCAGCAAATGTATCATTGACCTCAGTGTAAATAGCTTATAGTGATGAGATATAAACAACAACATGTCTAGACACCTAGGCATATGACCTTTTATAATTTCTTTCATTTACATGACAATAGCAATTCAACCTGCTGTAGCAGTAAATGCCAATGTGATTCTATCAGACAGATACTGCCAGTATCTGTTCTTAGGGAAACTAATAACATTCTGGAATAACCTCGCTGAAGTCACTTGATTTAGCTGGTATGTTTGAGACATGATAAACTGTATTTACTTGAAAGAAGAGTTTATATGCTGCGTGGAGTTTCAAGGTGCACTTTCAGACTGTTACTGTGACCTAGGTGATCTTCATAGAGAAAGTCTTGGAAGAAATGACAACTTCAACATAACAGAGTAAAATGATGAGAGAGCAATCCTTTGGTTAGGGAACAACGGATTTAAAGAAATACCATCTTACTTAGATTGAACATAAGGTGTTTGATTTTGAGACAAGCTCTAACATGGCACAATTTTTACCCACAAATGTGGTAACGTTATTTATGTACACATATATGTCACAGGTAGTTGTACAGGGCAGGGGCTTAGATAAAGAGTTACTCTAGCCTGGTTTACATGCAACTGAAGCTTTACCATTGTTCTAGTATCTAGGATGGAATAACAGCAAAGGAAACATCACCACATTATATGTGATCAGAGGAGCACCGGTTTGCTTCTTGCAGGCCCCAAGAGCTTCAGAAAAGATGAACTAGTCTTACAGACACTCTATAGCCAGTCATCTGCATAATTATGGAATAGGCAACTTAAAAATTTGTTTCTTGTCATAACCAAATGTCATGTCACCTTCAAAAAAAAAAAAAATCACTGCTACTGACCTTAATCATGATTCCTGCATTAGCAAAAGAAAGGATTGGAAATGAACAACAACAAAAAAGTATTATTTCTAGTACTAATTGCCTTAATGCTTCTGCTGTTTTAAAGGTGTCTGCAGAACCCAATAAGTGAGGATCAGTTCTCAGACGTAACTTATAGTCATCATTCTAGCATCACAGCCACAACCTCCACTCTCCTTTAATTCCATGCAGTCAAGGGAGTTAAACAAAAGAGAGGGGAAGTATTTCATTTACTTGCTGATAGACTGAAATATTTACCTTCAAAATCATTCATAGCGAGCCCCTAGTAAAGATTTGCAGTCTTATCATCTGACGTTCAGTCAACGTTTGCCTTTATGGGGTGCCTGTGAACACCATTTCTCAGGTGCTCTTTCCCTGCATGCAGGAGTCCATTTTGACCCCAAAAGCATTAACCCAGCCAGCTTGCATTTCTTCCTGTACTGTCATGTAAGATGTACTCTACACAAAATAAAGAACATCGACCTTGAAAGGAAAGGGGGGGAATAATAAATCCCACAACCAAACACATTCAACAGCCCAGACCAAGATCTAAGCTCTGTCAAAATGATTTCTTATTCCATTTTACTGAAGCAGTGCCATGCTTTATCACTTCTGAGTTCATGTCTTACAGCTGAGGCAGCCCACTTGAATTGGTAAGTTGTTTAGTTAAAGTATATACGTGCTATTCACATTTTCAGTATGATTTAAAAGGAAAGAACACTTTGCGGATGAAATACTGCCACAACTGCAACAGGAAGCTGAAATCCAAAACACTAAAGCACATATAACTAACTGCTGTGGGTCTCACTATGCTCCTTCTCTCCCTCATTTACAGAAACACTATAGTCAGACTCGTGACACTGGTGACTCAGTGGTGGAGGTGGCAGCTTTAGATTTTCCAGGAGCTTCTGCTAAAGTCTCACAATCATGAGTAAAATTGGTCAGGTAATCTTAGCTAAACCTAATGTGTGTACAGTGATGTAATGATATAGACAATAGTAACACATTCGTACACAAACTGCAATATAATGTGGAAAAATTATGAATTTGCATTATGAATATGAAATGTGCAGATGTTGAAACACTTCAATAAGTTGTGACTATAAAAAAGGTGCTTTCCAATTCACCAAAGTCCTCAGTTCACAACCATTAAAGTTGACACTTCATTACACCTGCTCAGAAGTAGTTGTGTTTGTTTATAGATATTTTTAAAGAGGTGGGTAAAGTTGCTTAGCTTCTTTGGTCTAGTCAGGGCGCTGCCTTAATAGCATAGATCAAGTATTGCCATACAGGCATAAACATTTTTTTTTTTCAGCAAGAGGCTCTGTATTAAAGTGCAAACCGTACCTAAAAAGGGCTATTTGCTCAAACAGCAAGCAAATCAAAGGCTTTCTTCTTGTAATTTACAAATAAGGCAACCTGGATCCAGAATGCTAGAAATGCCCTGTGACTCTGTTTAATTTTATTTTAATGTAAATGAAAAATCTTGTGAAGGCAATGTTGAAAGTTGAGCTCAATTTCTACTACACTGCAGTGCAGTACCAAACTCTATGCATTTCATGTAAATTAACAACATTATCAGACTACAACGAAGCTAAACACTCCTCCATCTGTACTTAATGAAATGTGAATAAATAAAAACTTGAAAGTAATGCAAATGAAGTCACTGACAAAAGGTCCATAAAATTCAGAACTAGGTCAAAAGTGAATGCATTAGTGTTCAATATAATTCCTTCTTAGGTTTTAATGTTCACCACCTTCTTTTGTTCTTGCTGCCAATTGATTATCTTTCAGTAAAGTTTACATGGTACCATTAAATGTTAATAATGTATAAATATTAAACACACCATTGTAAAGCTAGCAACACTATTAATATCCTCAGTCTCTGTAGGCGATATTAGAAATTACTAAGATCAGTACCAATAGTAAGAATCATAAAAATCCTGTCTTTCTAGAATTGATAGCAATAAACTATGGACAAGGTACAACTAATATTTAATACAGCCATCTCTCCCTACAGAATTGTAGAGAATGGGGAAACTGGTGTTAGGAAAGAAAGCCAACACTTTTAAAAGACGACATTCCTCTTAATATTTCATTATTTTCTATCCTTTTGTATGTAATACTGATAAAAAGCTGTAAACACCTGAAGACATTGCATATTCTGAACAGCTTAGTAATATTTTGTTCTCCAGTTTGCTCAAGGAAAAAAACAACAAAAAAATCCAACCCTCTGCAACACTGATGGGCAGAAATGTCACTGCCAGATTCCACACTGCAGATCCCTGTCAGGCAGGGCATTGTTAAACATGTAGGCAAAGACTTAAATGTGCATAGTTCCTCTAGATTTCAGTCCACTAGGTGACAACAGCTAGCTAAAGTATACATGTGCAATAAGCTTTACACTCCCCCGAGAGTGCTAAATCATTGTGTTGGCTCAAATTTGTTTTTTTTAAGAGCTTTGTTGACTTCACAGCTGGCGAGTTGACACTTTACATCACTCCACCACTTGGCAACAGATGCCTCTTACTTATGCACAGATGCTGAGTATCCACCCAACCCTAACATTAGCCTTGTGTTTTGAACTAATTGGGCCAACACAGTTGTAATTAAGATTTGAATAATTAGAAAACTAACATGATTACTTTCACAATTAATCCCTACATTGTACCATTACTTTCTCTTTTGGACTACTCTGCATAGCTCTCATTTCTTTGGGTCCTGTAAATACATCAGTCTTCTGAACAGTGGAATAAAAACATATTTTGCAGATAATATTAATGACATTTTAGAGGGCTGGTTTCACTACAATTTTAAAGAGTTACAATGTAGGATTGGACTGATATTTCCTTTCATTCGGTTTGCCCATTATGTGGATCCTTTTACAACAACCACAGAGGAAGAAAAACCGTACACAAAAAAGAACAAATATTTTAAAAACAGTATGTGAATATATGTGGAACCAGTGTAATATAAAAGATCTTTAGTATGATCCGATCTGACACATCCTGTTTTATTCTTTTGACTTGCTGCCTGTTTTAAAATGACAGGTGCCAGGGAGTAACTTAAGCAAAGGAATATAGCTGAGGGGACAAGAAGAGTCTCTTAAGTGAGGGGTTTGTCCAGAGGAAATGGTAACTATGGTACTTGCAAAGAAAAGCAGATAGTCTGATTTTAGAGAGGACATAATTAAGAAATAGTAGGAAATAAACAATTAAAAGCTGAATGGGATTAGGAAATGTCCACTCAAAGCATGAGGGGTATATTGCTTTCATCATCCAAAGTATATGAAGACTGGATGAATATGGAAACACTTCATGCTTTGGGTATTAAACAAATTTTAAACAATGTTCATGATTTATCTGCCAGTAATACATAAAATTAAAGTGTTCATATATGTGTATGCTCACAGAAATGCCACTTTTTTTCTCAGACACATTTACTAATATACACACAGAATTAGGAGGTCTCTTATCTGCCCATAAAAATCACTAGTTACATTTTTCATTCTTTGGCATTAGAGAAACTGAGAACAATAGAGAAACAACATTCTAGCATACAAGAATATTAATAAGAAACATAATTTAGAAAAAGTATATTCTGTTTATAGAAAGTGAATTTTTTTCTTTGGTATTCTAGCTAGTCTACACAGTTCTTAGCACAGTGCCGGGAGCCTGATATGTTTTAGCTAAAGAGAGCACTCAAAGGTGAGAATATTGTTTCACATGATATACTTGAGAAATAGACAACTGTAATCTCAATTGTGTGTTAGAAAAACACAAGGAAAAAATTAAATACATAGTATCTGCAATTGTAATAAATTGCATCCAATTATGGGGAGAAGGGGGAATTTGTCACAGATAGATTCTCTTGAACTAAAGATTTATGTTTGCTAGTCTCCTCCAGGTGTTTAAATCGTATTATTTGCCCAGATATCTAAACTTGCTTTAAAGGGCATTTCAGAAACATATTTATCAGGGAAAGCAAAGAAACAGGAACAGGGAAGGAGAACTGCTTCAGGAACAGGCTCAAAGGCGAATAGTAAGTGTTAAATGGCAGCAGCCGGCAGCAGCTCAGCCTCCCCTGACATGGCAGCAGTTCAGTTCCCCTGAGGCAGGAGAATGAGAAAAGGCTGTAATTACCGGCTGCCATTGTTAGTGAAAATAAATATACTGCTTCTATATTCAAAAAGAAATACAGCCTCAATCCCTCTTTCCCCACCAATTCCTTAATCCAAACTACAAATGCTTCTGCTTATGTCCATGATAATCCCGAGAGTTAATATATGACATTAGGGCAATCTGTGGTCACAAGTCAATCTCTTGTAAAAGTTTTGAGATTGGTGTCAAGACAGTAACTCATTTTTTTAGGCACAGAAAAGGGAACATGAGGATAAGAAGCTGTGGGGGGAAACATGACTCCCAGAAAGTAGTAATACTAAGCCATTACCCTTGGTGTGCTAAGTGGGGACAAAATGAAAGCAGGAAACAATCTCTTGACCTTTATGTTGGGCAAATGTAGCATTTTCCAAATGTTGGGAAGAGAAGCCTCTCTGTGGGCAACATGGGGGGAAAAGGAGATAAACCAAGTTAAATACTAAATAGCAAAGGAATATCGTCAGAGAACAAAAATAATTTCAGAACTGAAACTTTTAGACCGATAAACTTTCAGAATTGATAAATTTGTCTGACAGAAAAAGCTCAACAAGTGCTGATGGCATCACACAAGCAATCACATCCTTACCTAGTCTCAAATGGTCAGAGCTGCTGTACTGTCCAGCAACTGGCACTTCTTTGGCAGTTCTTTCCAAGAAGGAACTCATCCATTACTCAACATCCTGGCCACTGAATGACACTTCAACCCGTAACAGTACAGTCGAAATCAAGATGTAATAACTCTGAGACTTTGGCTTTGTTTAGACAGTCTGTGAATCTTCAAAGCTCTCATGATTGCTTATCAAACCTACCTGCTCATTTAGGTTTTTTAATTCTATCAATTACATCCTGTGTAC
>NW_010550997.1:69530-71355 GCF_000687285.1 Phaethon lepturus | reverse complement strand
CTGCTGAAGTCAGAGAAGGTTAAATTGATTCAGATTTGACTGATCTCAATTATTTTTTGCCCTTTCTGTAAAACCAGTAACTTCTATTGCTGTAGGTTTAACTGCGAGGCAATATACCGATCAGACTCCACACTTCTTTCCATTGTGTGGTTGGTAAACATTAAATCCATTTTAATGAAATTAAAGCTAGGTTACAGCTTTGCTGAAGTAGGGCTGCTTTCACAATACCTTCCATAAAACATTGTGTATTGTCTCAAAGAGGGATGAATCAGATTATCTGATCATAAACCTCTTGTCAATGGTTATCAAATAACACTTGGTTTCACAGTGAGCTTGAGAATTTTTACAGTTTTAGAATATCAAATTCCAGCATACATGTGATTATATTCTCATACAGAATTATGAAGTCATACTTAAAATGATTACTTAGAATTAGTTTCCCTTCCTGTGGCTGCATTTTGCTGCAGTATCTGAGCTATACCTTTTTGCTTATAATAAAGAAAATAAGTATTAATATTTTTGTTTGTATTCCTAATTGTTTTCAGAATAAAAATAAAGATTTAACAATGTTTTAAAAATAATTACAGGGAAAAAACTTAATACTGGAAAAGCCTAGTGCCTTATTAGATATTTGCAAAGAAACTGAAAAATAAAACAATAATTTTGATTACTAATGCTTTCCTTTTTGACAGGAGGTATTTCTCTATTTCCTTGTATTATGTTTTGCCTTATATTCTACTCACAACATTTATCTTGATGTTATGTCTCTCTCTGCCTTTTCAAATGTTTGCCTTCAGGGGTACTGACGGTACTCAAGAACATTATAGTTGGTAGATCTGCATTAAAAATCACTTTTTTTTGCCTGATAACCTATTTAAAACATAACTTTTATGCCTTATGAATTGCACTTTAAAAAATATATCTCTATATCCCATGAAACCTAGGACCATCTGACCCAAGTTTCTTTCTTTGCAAGAAGTGCAAGTGCTATTTGGGGACATTATTGCTCAAGAGCTATGAAGGACATATTTTCCAGTACAAATACTATTGTTTACGCTTGCTGGGGAGGGGGAAAATATCCTATCAGAAACTTTAGAAGAATGACTCCTAGCATGTCCAGTTTAACTATCATCAGTAATATCAGATCTTTATTCTTCAGAAATGAAATCTGAAATCAAGAAGGGCAGGAAAACCATACAACACCAACAGATACAACCTTCATCATTTGTGTGTTTTAATAGTTTTAGATGGGACAAGACCTCCAGTTCTGTTTCCTTAATTAATCATTTTCCTTCATTAATCATTTTTGCACAAGACATACAAACATGAAGTTGGAGGCAGATAGTCAAAGGCTGATATATGCTAAAGTATGCTTTGAAATGATAATAAACTATTTCTCTACCATGCTATCTGTCCAAAGAAAACCCAAAGAACAGCTGGTAGAAAGAGAAATACCTGATGCACCTAAACGTTGCATTCAAAAATTTTTAGGTAGGTCACTTTGTGTTTGTCATGGTTTAGCCCCAGCCGGCAACTAAGCACCACGCAGCCGCTCGCTCACTCGCCCTCCCCCAGTGGGACGGGGGAGAGAATTTGGAAAAAACTCGTGGGTTGAGATAAAAGCAGTTTAATAGGACAGCAAGAGAGAAGGAAACAACGATAACAACAATAGTAATACCGACAAAGGAACGTACAACAACAAGTGATGCCCAGTACAGCAATTGTGATCGACAGCCCGTCCCCGAGCAGCGACTCACGCCCCCCAGCTAACTCCAGTTTATGTACTGAGCATGACGTCGTATGGTATGGAATATCCCTCTGGCCA
>NW_010550997.1:63696-69499 GCF_000687285.1 Phaethon lepturus | reverse complement strand
CCCCCCCAGCTCCCCGGGCACCCCCAGCCTGCTCGCTGGCAGCCCAGCACGAGAAGCTGGACTGTCCTTGACTGCTCAGCAACAGCCCAAACCATCAGCACATCATCAACAGTTTCTCATCCCAAATCCAAAACACAGCCTCACACCGGCTTCTGTGAAGAAAACCAGCTCTATCCTGGCTGAAACCAGGACGGTGTTTTGCCTGGTACAGCCTGCACTGGTAGAAACAACTGAGGTTGGCTGCATGGTAACGAGCTTCACTTGTTCTTTATCAAATAAGTAAGATGATATCGTTAGCTTTATTAAATCTCAGCTCTTAGTTAAAAAGCATCATCTATCACTAGGTATCTGAACAACATGAACCCAACTGTGACCTAGACTAGGCAGAAGATATGCATATATTTAGAAATAGTTGTGAGAACTTCCATTCAGGAGAAAATTAAAACATAACATCCTGCCATTTTTACATGCCTAGGGATGCTAGTTCAGGTATCACAGAAAGGGCTGTATAGCCTCCACTCAATGAGAAATTAATGGTAATTCTGGATGTTCAGCATCCCACTTCCAAGCCCTCCACAGAACTGTAACAGCAACATTTAGAAAGATAGTTAAGTGTGTGAGTTTTCTATTTAAAATATTCATGCTCATTGATCACAAATAGAGCAAAAAAATGTCATACAGTTATTACAGAAAAAGTGAGTTGATTAAAAAGGGTGACCTTTAGAAAACATTTGAAAAAAATGCCCACTGTTTTTTGGAAGATAATGCCCCAGGGACTTCCAGGCCAAGTGAAAAAAAAAACAAAAAACCCCAAAAAAAACCCACAAAAAACCCCAACCTAACCAAATAAACAAATAAACCCAACCAGTTTAAATAACAAGCTTAGAGAAAAATAATTCTACAGGAAAAAGTTTTTTTTTTTCTTAACTTAACCTATTAAAAACATTCAGATGCTTGCCCTGATGGCTCTGCTCCATTCTGCCATACAGAGTATCTCCTCTACAGCCAGCCTAGGATTACTCATGTTCTTGGCTGCTGGAACTCAAATATCTCCTCGACTGACACATTTTGGCTCTCAAGGTGAGAAAGAATGACAGGTAATTTCTATGTGCTACATCAGATGGGTAATACAGAGTGGGATTAAAGTCCATTGATGGACCTTAAAATCGTTGCTTACATGTTCCGTGCATCAAACAAAGGACACTTCCATTCCAAAGAATAATAAAAGAGGGAAAGGAGAGAAGGAAATGAGGAGACCTGAGGACAAATGCAGAAGCGATACTGCCTGCAAATTTGAATTGATTTACATGAAGTGAGGACCAAAAAATGGGGTAGCAGTCTTTACACAGAATCACAAAACCATCAGACAGAAGTGGTACTCTTCAAAAAACATTTTAATTAACAAGTTAATTTGAGTATTTTCCTTATCAGCATTTACTTTCTCAACATCACTTTTTAATCTCTGTATTTATTCTGGCATATGCACTCTCTTGAGCAGAAGCCAGGTATATCACATTTTATATCTTTATTTATTTTGAAATATGTGCTCCTTCAGTAGTGGTTCAGAGGGAAAAGAGCCAAATTACCAAAAGATCTGTTTTATAGAAAACCTGAGTCCCACTGTCTAGGAGGTCAGATTAAAAAAAAACAAAACAAAAAAAGTATTTAAAGATGAGAGTATGAAACACAGCTCTACCCTGAGAGGATTGCTCACCACAGTGATAGAAAAAAGAGGATCTTTACTAAAAGGCATAGGGCTTTTTTTTTTTTTCTTCATGTAAATCAGGACTTCTGTAATACCTGTTTAGACTTAGAGTGAGGTAAAGCTATACTAAATAGGTTTACTCCCTGCACTAACTTGTTACAAGTTTACCCAGAAAAGTAATAAGAAGTGTTACCTGTGACAAGGAGTGAATTTATATGCCATTTATAATTTTCAAGACATATCGTTAAATATTTAAAATTATGGTAAACAAGTACCGAGATTATTATTAATATTTTAAGGATAAATAAGAAGACTGTTAACAAGCAAAGATACAAGTTTCTTAAATGGAAATGAAATGGCTTTTCATTTTGTTGTATAATTAATACTCAGTTTAATGACTGAAATATATAACTTGATATATATAAAATATATATATATAACTTGAAGAGTATTTACAGAAAGCTTGTTGCAACTAAATTGGAATGAATTCAGATTTGACAGAATGGCTTACATCATCAAATCTCTAGCAAAAGTGTTGAGTAAGTGTCTGCTCAGATTATTCAAGACAATGGCAACCTAGTGAAGAAATACTAGTTTTTAGCTTTTCTTCATGCTACAAGTATTGTTACAAAACCATAATTCAGTTGTACTATCTGGTATAATTGTTCTATTTAACAATATGGGGTTTATTTGCAGTATTTTCTCAAATAGGAAATGTGAACCATGGGAATAAACCCTTTTTTTTTTCTTTTAGATTATATATTGAACTAAAGATATAGCAGATACATCGAAGTATGTAACATGCACACACAGAGTCAGTATGCCTGAGGACAAAATGCCAAGTAGGTTGTTCTTAATAAGAGTACTTTGTGACCTTCATATAGGCTTTTAAGAGAGTTGCTTAAACGGCCATCTCAACTCCATATACAGAAACACTCTACTAGATAGATAGATAGATAAAAATAAAGGGTCCAAGGGGACGGAAGAACATAAGGGAGTGGTAAAGGAACTCACTCAGTAGTGGTTGAATGGCGTAAACTAACCAAAATCTTTGTCAAATTAATAAATGGCCAAAGTCCAGTGTTTAACAAATGTGTGTCTGCATTTACAATTACATTCAGCACTTTCTGGCAGCCTTCAGAAAACAGCAGCTAAGAACCTACCAAATGCTTATGGACTCTAAATGACCTAGGTCAAAAAGATGGATTTTGGGGTCAGTGCTGGAGCACATTGTTGATCAAGAAAGGTTAAAAGTCTTGTCTGTTTTCTGGAAAAAGGAGTGGGTTTGCATCCTTATTTACCTTTGCTGGAAAAAAAAAAAGAATTTCAAACATTTTTCTAACAAGTCAGCCACAACTGTACTTTGTAAGTATATTTGGTGTGCTGGACGTGATATTAATGCGGTCAGTGAGCAAATATGTGCATGAAAAGAATAATAAATCTGATCTAAATTTGGAAACAAAAAATACTTATCCAAGTAATTTAACCGAGTATTTATCTTCTGCTTTGGAGACTGTTCTGAATATACTGTACTCTGAAAGTTGAAGGACAACATAATTCTGGCACCTAAATATACAACTTTTAAACGTAAGTAGGAGACAGCATTTTATTGTGAGTCAGGAGCTTAGATACTTTCTTATTTTGAATCTCAAACCTATACCTTTCTTATGAATGTCCCCATAACGCTTTCCACTCTAAGCTGTGATACAGGTCTGGGCCATTCAGCACAACAGGAGAGATGGACTTCAGCACCCACAGACCCCAAATCACACTCTACTGGGACACAGGACAGTAAACATAACTTACATCATACATATGTCAACCAGTGCGGTCATTGCCTAAAAAAATATTGACAGCTGAGACATCTGCAGAAGAAGGATGCCCCTCAAGCCCCAGAACTGTCTGGTGTACATCAACGGGTCTGATCTTTACAGGAAGACTCTCTTCACCCTCAAAACTGAAGTGACACATTTGACAGAAACTGAACCACAGCTACTCCTAAAGTAATCTAACCAAGTCTCATTATGCAGTATCTTAGCTCCCAACCGGTTTGGAGAAAAAGAACCCTCTTTAAATGATCCACTGCAATATTAGAATTGTAAAACATATTTCCTTGACTTCTGCTAAATACAAAGTCCTGTAATAAACATGGCGATGTAAGTTTGTATTTTACTTTGATGTAGAAATTATCTACATGAAAGATTTTTTTGTCCCCCCTCAAACTACCAGGCTTGAAGGTTCAACAAAAAAGCAGACTGAAACTTTCTCTCTCTCGAAATACGACTGATGCTTCAAAGCTTTGCTACAAAATTATTGCCTCAACAAATATCCATCCAGTGACACATGCCAAACCCAATGAGTTACGTCTCTGTGAAACAAGTGGGCCTTAGTGAAAGTTTTTATTGATACAAAGGAAGATAAGGTTTGAAATTCATTGTTTAATATGGTGCATCTATGACAAAGAGCAAGAAAAAGAGAAGCCAGGAAAAAGTAGTAGCAAAACACTACATTCATTTCTAAGTCAACTAATTACAACTCTGAGAAGACATTCAGAAGGTGCAACTTTCACAGTGACTTGAAAATAACAACCACTGAAAATATGCTAAAAACTTACTTATTTGTAAGCATATATATAAATACATACACTGGAATATATGTTTCTTTTTAACTGTAAGCTATGTTTTTGCAAGAACAATGACATCCTGAGATATCCAAGTTAAACTTTGCAGAGCTTTGTTTCTGTGAACCAGCCAGGAGCACGTGATTTCTGCAGCATACACACACACACACACACACACACAGAGACTCCAAAGCTGGAAAGAGAACTGGCTCTTACTGTGCTGGCTACTTACACTGAGATACAGCCCCTGACATAAAGCATGTACAATCTAAAACAATTAAGAATAGAGAAAAAGGGGATAAAGAGACGGTAGAGTGTTGGAGCATACGTATCCCGTTCATGTGGGTACTAGAGTGTTTTCAGAGGGGTTTTCTTCTTCAATTAAAAAGAAAAAAGTTACACAGGTAGACCAAGTGAGAAAAGTAATGTCCTCACAACATCAAAGGAAGGAAGAGAATGGATGTGAAAGTGATGAAATGTTAAATCATGGTAGATGAAGAAAAGGAAAGGAAAGAAAGAGGGAGAATGCTAAAAGGAATAGAATGAAAAGAAACACAAATCATTAGGAAGAAAAAGAAGGTACACAAAGAGGAAGGTGCTACCCAGAGGTGCAAGAATAAGTGCCCAGGAAAAAGACTATGAAAATAACAGAAGGCGCAGCGATAACAAGAGTCTGGTGGGACACACTGGTCTTGCTAGGAAAGCTGATCTTAGTTCTCCAACCCATGTTAATAACAGAGGCTCGAAAAGCCTCCCTTTCTGGTAAAGCAAATTCCCATGTATCTTTGAGAAAGGTAACTGGGGAAACTCATTAACCCCTGAAGCTTATTCTATCTCACTCTTACCCTGTCCTTTTGAAATAACATAATATATCTCTTTCCTTTATGTTACCTGGATTATTAACTGTAGTCGTTAACAGTTGTTTTCTTTTTCATATATCACTATCGCTGTTCTAGGAGGACTGTTCCTTGCTGCTCTGTGGTTGGTTTTATATCAGCTTTCAGAGAGGTCTTTCTGCTTTACTCCTTTCCAAACCTCAATTTAAAAAACTTCCTTAAAAATCTCCTAAAACATTAAAGCATTAGCATCAAACGCTAATTTTCAATGGAGTTGGGCCAGACAGCAGTTGTAATCTTCTGTCAGTAATAAGGAGATGTAGCTTGAGGCAAAAAAAAAAAAAAAAAAAATTAACACTGGCCTTATTCAAAGATCTTGAAATAAAGCTGAACCCTGCATACAGCTATATATTTAATAATACTAGATATGGCCTTAGTGTAAAAAAAAAAAAAAGAAAAATAATCCAAGAGAGGGAACTAGGCTATGCTGACACGTGTAACCTGTTGCCTAATGTTTACCCAGTCTGAAAAGCTTCAGTGAGTCAGATGCCCCAAATTATTAGTTTAATGAGTAATGGTATTTCCCGTATTGCTGAGGTCACTTTTGGACTGTTACTACATATGAAGAAGCCCACAATCTAC
>NW_010550997.1:14294-63665 GCF_000687285.1 Phaethon lepturus | reverse complement strand
CGGAAGATAATTAGAGCACTATTGTCTATTTTTTTATTGAAATGTGAGGAAAACCAGCATTTCCCTATCTTTGGTAAACTGTCATCTCATACAGTCTCTGAGGCTGGCATACCGGGAAGTGAGTGCTCTTCACTTAGAAGCAGATAGAACATCTGATCTTGTAAAATAATAATAGAGATATAAGTGCATTTGTAAGACTTGTTTAGAAACCCACAGACACACTGCCATGGAAGCGTGTTTTATTTATTTTTACTTACAGCAACAGCTTTGTGAGACTACAGGGGAACAGAGCCATCATGTCAAACAATGTTTATAGTCAGTCCTCACGAAAGACTGGAATGGAAATTCCTGCTATTTGTATGTAACCTTGATGTCTGCACTGCATAGGAATTGTTTAGACTACAAATTTTTCCATGCAGCACATTAAGTTAGTGTCTTTTGATTTTTTAAATGAATACTCTGAGGTATATTAATGAATACTAATTATGCTGAGAAACTGTTGATTATTCATGAAAGAAAAAAGTGAAGACAGGTATAATGTAAGCTGATTTGTGCGTTCAAGTATTTCTACCCTGGTCAAGACTGCATCTCTGGGTGCAAGAAGCACAAAACTTCATAAATGTAACATGAAAAAAGAAGTGAGACACGCTACACCAAAATGAGGATCAGTGCCTGTAAACTACTTCCAAAACCAACTTCCTTTCCAAGAAAACAGTGGACATATTGAGTCACCATTATAAAAAACATTACTTTCGGAAATAATTTTCAAGAAGGAGAGTATACTGAGAGACCGTTAAAGCTGTTAGTATTCTTAATACATTGCCCCAACACCTGAGGTCTTTTCCGCATATGCTCATGTTTTTGTGAGAAAGAGAACTCGGTATTTATCACTGAAAAAGCTAATGGAATAAGTAGCAAACTTGCAGGTAACCAATATCTCCCTAAATTGTTCTTTTCTGGGGGAGTGGTGAGTGGAGCAGGGCAGGGGCTTGTGGGGTATTTTTGGATGAAGAACTATCTCTCCATATTGAGTATCTGAGTTTTTAATGAAAGATATAGTGCTATGAATTGTATTACCAACATTGGATGATAACGGGTGAACAGATATTTAATGACAGTAAACAGCATTGGCTAAAAAAGCAGTGCAATTAATTTACTTTTATAAACTTCCCAGGAGTTATACATCTGTTTAAGACAACAAGATTTGAAATCAATTAACTTTCCATTGAGCTTTTCTCTCTGTTATGACAGATTTTTAAACACAATGTGTAAATTTTTGTGGGCAACAGGAAGAACACTGACATGTTTAATACAACAGATCTTAATTTGGTCCCTCACAGTATTAAAAAGTTTGGGCTGTTTACTATCTCCTTAATTATACCCTCTGACAGCATAGATATTAAGTGTGGACTTGACTGAGACTATCAAATTCAGTTCATGTTAGACATTTTAGGGTGGGTACACCATAGGTGCACCAGGTCATCTAACTAACTCCAAGCTGCGTAAGCATCCCTGACTTTTTCTTATTAATCATTTAATGGTTCAAGAAAGCCTCCCTCATCTATTCACTCTTTTTTTTCCGTTCCAGATAAAGATCTTCAATTATCAGCCTATTTCTTTTGAAACATGCCGCACTTTCTATCACCCCATGAAAAATACGCCCTCTCCCTCTTCAGTCAAACACCTTTTTTTTCCCCCCAGCAACTCCCAATTTAATTTTCTGACCGCTTGTATTGAGCCAGCACCCCCGCTCACCCTTATCTCCCCACGGAACTCCTAATCCTGCAAAAGCAAGTATCCAAACCCCACAAGAGCGTAACACTAACACACGCCAGTCACAGCCCTCGGTCTGACTGTAACCTGGGAAGCTGCATGCATATTCTTCACTCACATTTCAAACATCCTTTTCTGTCTCGTTTAAATGCCATGGGACTTTGAAGCCTTGCGTCTACGAGTTCCTGTTTGCGAAGCAGCAATGCTCCTTATTCAGAATGAAGTTTTACCGTAACGTACTTTTGCTTTCTAGCTGTTGTTCTTCCTCAAATAAACGTAGTAAGCACAAAGGGGGAAAGCGCGCTTGCCTTTTCTCCTCCCGTCTCACACCCCTGCATGCTTCTAAGATTTTTTTTTTTCAAGCTTCAGAGAACCACCGAATCGGCAATAACTGCAACCATGCATAAGCAGCTGCTTAAAACCTGAATCCCTCCAGAGAGGACTTCCAGGCTGGGACACTTGCCTCTGCCCCCAGCCCTCTCCCGACACGGGGCGCGGGCTCCCTTGCTGCAGTGCAGGCTGTCAGTTTGTTCGGTTTGAACTTTCAATGCAGAAATTCGGCATGATGCAGTCAGCCGGATAAAGCAGCACTTACCTTAATAGAAATCTTTTCTCTGGTAAAGCTGGAGCATCAGTCAAATCAACAGTGATTGGGGGGTAATCTAAGTTTCAATCAACACCCTCTGGGTAGCTGCATCCTGCTCTGCCTTTTTTTTGTTGATGTTGAACTCTTCACTGTCTAAAGGAGAGAGAGAGAAAGATAAGCTGAAATCCTCAGAGGCTCCTAGGGAGTGAGAGGAGAGGCACCAAAGCAATGTTTCTTAGCATGAGATTCTCAGCAAGCGTGCTCAGGTCTGGAAGATCGTGTAACTGCTGTGATAGGCTCCTGTCATGTCCCCTGAGCCGTGAGATGATCATTGACCTGATTAGCTCTGAACACTCCCTACATGCAGAGAAAGCACTGAGAGGATTGGTGGGTCGCAAGGGAATTGGGAAAGGCACCAGGGCCGCTTGGGAATCTTCATTCTTCCACACTAATGGATGTGCTGCAGCTGAGGCTGTAATTTGTGAGGAGGTTACGCACGATGTTAACCATCTGAGGACTTAAACAAATGTGCTTTTGCATGCTGTTTCTCAAGGTGCACCAGTATTCAACGCAGGGTAGAGCTGAGTAATTAGAGGCGTAATACAAGGCTCACTGTATGAGATGTTCTGTAAGCTGAGAGATAAAGTGGATTCATACATTTGTCTCTGACCCTGGAGACAATAGCAGTTAATGGGGAGAATAAGTGAAATTAGCATGGTGGGCTCATGTTAGCCCCCAGATGGCAATCAATCACCATGGAAAGAAAAAGAAAAGGCCAACAAAACCCAAACAGACTAAAATTATTTAACAAGTGTATGTGGCAATTTAAATAAAATGTAGAGAAAGAATGCCAAATTACTACAAAAGGACTCTTCAACACAGAGATAAAATCAGGAGCTAAGCACAACAATACAAGTTCTCTTCTATGCTTGCAGTAGAGGGGAAAAAACCCAACAAGGAATGCATTTAAAGGACCTAATTTGCCTTTCACTTATCATACTGATACAAACAAATCTATTAAAGATGACAGTTTAAATTTAGATGGGGAAAAAAAGCACGGTGAGAAAAGAATGAGGTGTATTTGTTACCCATTTTTTATTCTAGGGTATTATGGAAACTAAGGTTTTGTGTACCAAGTACAAGTATTTAGGCTTATGTGGTCAAATGAGTTCAGCCAAAGTATGTCAACCTTATGATCAACAGATCCTCATCTGCTATTTCCCTGCTTCTTGTATGACAGTTATGGCACTAGCCAGTTGACTCATTTTTCCATTCAGATTTATCCATGGAAATACCAGTTTGTGACTGAGGAGTTCACAGAATAACATTTACTAATGGTGATCTGACGCACCAGTATAAAATGGATAAAATTTTATTTTGCTGGCAACTAAAGAAGATTTGGAACTCATAATAGCAATATTAGTTAACATGTAGTTATCATAAGTTACTCTATAAATGCTGAAACAAAGATAATCATAAATATACACTGAAATTCTTAATCACATTTATTTAGTTTGGGTGTGGTTTTATCCATTTTTCAAGTAAATTAGTATAATTGTATTTTAATAGAATGAGCAGTCAAGAAAGAAATTTTTAATTTGTTAAGCAAATGGCAGAAGAAATGGATTACATATTTACTTTCTGAAGGCATTCATATCAGAAATCATGTTATTACAGAGAAAACAGTATCATATGACTTATATCACTCAGAAATAACCAGAAAAGATTGAATCTCCAATTTATTGAGCAAGACGCAGAAGACAATGATTTCTCCGCCTAACTGTAACGCCTGAGAAAAGGCAATAAATCTAAGTGCCCCATGTTCCCAACACACAATCAGTAGGAGGATACCAACTTTTCTACCCTAACAGTGGTAGCTCTAGAATTTTCATGCTCCTCCTCTGGAAATGCCTCTCATTTCCCACCGACTAAAACCTCCTCCATGTGCAAAATCTAGACAATAAGATTATCGTTGGCAACATCTCATATTGAGGCAGCAAT
Source organism: Phaethon lepturus (assembly GCF_000687285.1). NCBI lineage: Eukaryota > Metazoa > Chordata > Aves > Phaethontiformes > Phaethontidae > Phaethon > Phaethon lepturus. Next base: position 59,305 of record NW_010550997.1, on the reverse strand, counting down.
TTTTTTAGAACATAAGTCATCTTTTAATATGTTTTACAGAATGCCTATCACCCAGGCATTCCCGTTTCACCTGGGACTAATGGTAACAAAATAATAATTAATCAAATAAGAAGGCTTTTACACATGTTAATATGAAACATAAACACATTCTTGAGCTTGACTGAATGGGTTTTGTGTGTCAAGACTAAGGTGATTTGCTGCTACTGAAAAAGAGGCTGCTTTTCTTACCCATAAATTGGTACCACAGAATGGGCAGCAAGACATCCCCACACTTATGGTCTTAACTAAGGTGATTTGCTGCTACTGAAAAAGAGGTTGCTTTTCTTACCCATAAATTGATACCACAGAATGGGCAGAAAGACATCCCCACACTTATGGTCTTATCTGTTCTGACATTGTATCCCTCATGTAACAGGTATTCCACAGACACACACTGTATTATTTATAATTTCAAATACAATGAAAGAAATTAAATATGAAAAAAAAAACCCTTATTACGACAATTTCTTTGCCATTCCTGAAAGATTTCTTGCTGTTTTGTTTAGTTGAGTTCTAACACTCACCAGCCCTGGAATTTTCAACACCTCTCTTAAACTACTGTTCCACAACCTGAGAGATCTCCATGTCAGGAATACTTTTCCTGTTACTACACCCTTTTCACATATTTGTCAGTAGTTTTATACTAAAAATTCCACTCCTATAATATAAATTGTAATCTTTCTCACTTAATGTTCTGATTTTCTTTTTAAGGTTTAGAAGTCAGCATTCGTCAGAAGTTCATTGTACATAACTGAATTATTTTAACTGTTTCTTACCACAAGTAAAGGTCTGAAAAAGAAAACAGAGGGTCCAGAAAAGGGACTGAAGCATGAAATGACAAAATTTGAAGTGACAGCATGATTTAAGTTTGTGCAGAAACACTTGGGACTTACTGTTGACTTGGACAATTGGGTAAGAAACTGGCATTTTAAATTCAGTGTTACAAAAGGAAACAATAATTTAAATCACTCATAAATCTTGCTGCAGTCTAAATAACAGAAGCAAAGTCAGTTGTCTTGGTCCTGTTCCGAATCCTAAACATAACTTAAAATTTTGAATTCAGTTCCTATCAGTCATCTAAGTAAATAGACAGAGGTTGTTCAGAGCAAGAAGATCAGAAAAATAATATGTCTTCAATAGGAGATAATATAATCACTTATATAAATAAAAAAAATAGACACCCTTCTCTGCTCATCATTCTTACACAAAGAGGACAGTACATTAAACTAGTAAAAAAAAATGGAAGAAAAATAATTTTCTATGCAATCCATAATTAACCTTTTAAAATCTCTTCCACAAGCCATGACTGTAGCAAAGAATTAAAATACACGTGTGTCAGATTTTAAAATTACAACAGGATTTAAAATGTATACACAAGAAAAATTTCCTTATTTCAGTACTGTTCCTCAATGAGAAATAAAAATATTACCTCATTGACAAGACAAGATATTAATCATGGGAAAAACCCTCTACCAACTAATATAGTTTAGTAATAAAATTTAGAAGACCTTTAGAGTATCATTGCATAAGCAATGGCATTTTTACTGTTAAAGGTCATTAGATACACAGGCTTCATTAAAAGAATAATTTAGTTGCTTTGGAGTATATTTTAACAGATGAATAGCATTTTTTAAAAGAGCTGTATTTCCCAAATTGGTCATTTGAATAGACCGCGTGCCAAAATAAATGCAGAAAACTATACTAGTGTAAGTTTCTTAATATTGATGTACAGGTCTTCAGTTCAGAGACACAGACTACTCCAGCACAATACTTACCATGCATCAATGTAAATTCAATACAGAATAAAAGGCCATAGCAGAACAGTAAGAAAAATTATGGAATCACCTGTATGGTAATATATTCACAACTTTTCTGCTGGCCCAAATCACACATACAACTTCAGCCTCAGCTCCGCTGATGCTCAGGAGCTCAAAGAACTAGAAGTCAATTGTGTCTATACCCATAGCTTCAACATACAGACTTATTCTTTTTCTACAGTTAAGAAGATCCTTTGGTATGAAAAAGATATACTACAAGATGTACTGAGAATGTCAATTGCTCAGTAATTTCTTTTTTAATAAGTAATTAACAAAAAGAGGTATTGCCTGCTTCATTTCAGCTGGAAAAACAATAACTAGAAATCAGGTGTGGCAATACTCTAGGACAGCAGCCAAACCAGCAGAATAAAAGACTTTTTAGAAGAGGCTGTGTAAAACTGTATTTATCCTTCATCTCTTCAGAGAAAAACATATAAATAATAAAGCACTTAAAGACACTAAAAATGCTTTGAAGAAAAAGAAGAACTTTTGAACCATTTGAGCTTTCACAACCATCAGATTTTCCACATTCTGGCAACCATTTTTTCCCCACGGCAGCCAGGGAGAACCAGACTAGATAACTCTCAGAAGTGCCCAACAACTGCCATGTATTTTATCACTGAAATCTTACTCTCATCCTCATTGATTTCAAAAGCACAAGCTGAGCAGATTCAACTCCAAATTCTCATCTGGCTTGCATCAGCATAGCTCATTGATTTAGGTAGAACTGTGTAGTAGATTTATAAATTAGTGACATCTTGTGTAAAAACAATACCCTTGTCATCAGTGTGTGTCATTGATGAATATTACATCATATGAATCATCAATGAATATTACACTGGATTCCAAAGATCAACCTTCCTGCAACATCATCCAATATTTTATTTTTGATAGGGCTCATTTTTTCCAAACTTTCTTGCCACAGTGAGTACAGACAACACAGGAAACTGTTTGCATCTAACAAAAAGCTTAATCTTGAACATTCAGTGCTTCAGTTCAGCGCCTTGTTCAATAGGTTCTTGATGTTAAGGTAAAGATGTGATCTGGAGGCAAGAAAACAGCTGAATCCTAGCCATACTCAGTGGAAAACTGATCTCTTCATCAGGCTTCTCCTTCTGGTAACTCCAGTGGCTCAGACAAATCCAAAGCACTCTTGCTGTTATCTGACTACTATTCTCACTCCCGGTTTAACCATTCTTTTTATTTAGGCCCAACTTCCAAAGATAAGTAGTACAGCATATTGCGTTAAGACATTTCTGAGTACGTTATGTAATGCACAGTTTGAGCTTCATCGTACGCTTTTATCAAGCTAGGGTCTTAGACTGAGACATTTCAGGATTAGAGCGCTGTATTTCCTTGGAAATATCCCCACAATGTTGGATGTACAGGTAACCCTGGATTTTAAGTAAAGGTCCACAAAATGCATAAAGGAACAAATGCAAGTTTTGGAGCATCCTAATATCACAGTAGAACAGTTCCAAAAGTGTTATGACAGTGGGAAGGCTGGTGGTGACTAAGTACTCCACAATTCAGTTCTGGAAAGTATTTCTAATTGTTCTGGAAGAACATTGTTCTTCCCAAGAGTAGGGAACTTATGGGTAGAGAAGGTACAGAGCCCTATGAGTGAAAGGAAACAAGGAAGGACAACGTTTTTAAGGATGCATTCATATCCGGTAAAGAGAAAAGGGAAATAGAGGTACAAAGAAGATGTGAAATGGAAGCAGGCCATCACTGTTTTGATTACGCCTCTTCAACTTTTACTATCATCTGAGAAAAATATACTTTGTATCACAGAGGAATACAGTTTATCTTCAAGCACTAAGTGAATTATGGTTGGCAATAATTATAAAGAAAGAAACAGAATGGAGAATTATTTGAACACAATATGTGCCTACAATACTATATATTTACAGATATGTATTATAAAGGCATTTTTTTAAAAAACATGGAATCCAAATTCTGTTCAGTCTGTTTGGTATGTCTTTCTGTATGAATTGAGAATCTCAGGACTACTAGAATGTACTCTACAGGACAGGGGAAATTTTATGTCTGAAGTTAGTTTATCTCTGCTGAAAATTTCCGTCAGTGATACACCTATACAGTTCAACTGAAAACAAGTCACACAGCTGTAACCAAGGGCATGGTTTTGTAGCAAAGCGTGAAATGTAATTTCTGGTCTGGGTCTCCTTTTTGCTGGGATCTATAGAACTCCTTTAGGCATAACAGCAAAACCAGGAGCGCCCTGCAGGTTGCACCACAGGAGCAGTCTGGGAGACAGAATGACTCAGGGACATCCTTTCCTCCCTCACATCCTTCTGTCTCAGGTGAAGGGAACAGCGTGATTTGTGGTATGACCTGTCTCAGCAGCAATTTACAACAACTTCCCAGTAAAATCTCTGCTCACTCCCTTTTGCCATCCCTTGCTTTAGCACGCAGGGATAGGGGAGAGTGCAGAAAGTAGTGTGCAGGGATGCAATATACTGCTTGTAACCACATAAATATCTTATACCTATCCATTAGCCTCCATGTTCCCCTCTGTATGAATAAGGAAGGGTTGCTTGTCCCCTCGGAGGGGACAAAACTGAACTGCAATTTAGTCTCGGGATTCTCCCTGGCATTTTTATAGCTGAAGCCTGTTCTGCTACTTACTCAGACTAATACTATAAATCTAACACACTTTAAGGGATACATTTTCAGCGTCATAAACCATCATATCTGTCCATTTTTCAGGGGACCCACAAGGCTTTTATAATACCTAGAGAAAATCAGATCTTAGGAGGTGACAACATCTCTGCCTGAGGTTGTTCAGACATTAATGGCTTCTGGAAAATCTCAGAAAAATATGGTTACAAATATAAACATTAATTAAACCAAACTTTCCAGCAAACCTAACTTGAATGTCTCTGACTAATTTTCAGTCTTTCAACATTGGGGAATTTGGTTTTGTTTCTTTTATTTGTTTGTTCCATTTTGTTGTTTATTTTTAATTTTACCATTGACCTTTTTTCATTACATGACGCCGCTCTTCTCTTTTTCAGTTTGTCCATTTCAGTCATCTTTTAATCCGTTTTTTAAATTCTTTAAAAAATCTGCTTTTTCTCTTCAAGTTATTTTAATGTACTTGTTCTCTAGGCATATGAAAAACCTTGTTTCTTACCTTACTCTGCTCTCTTTCCACTTACTCATTCCTTATTAATGTTTCTTCCTACACAATTCCAGTACCACAAGCACTTCCTATCTTTTTTCTCCAAGGATTTTTTCCCCCATGTCTCTTGATGTGCCTCTTTCCTTGTATTATTGCTCTCTTCTTTGTCACTCTTAGAAGGAAAGGTATCCCTCTGCCTTTTCTGGCAGTGTTAGAATGGATTTTTTCCATATACACATAAAAAAAAAATCTTCTCAGGAAAAGGAATGAAATGCTAACAAAATTGCTTTTAACATCACGTTCCCTCTACTGATCAGGAGGAGCTGGAAATACTGTAAAGGGGCATGACTGGAAAGTTTTTAATTCCTAGTTCTCTCCCGTTCTTCATGGTCTGAAGCAAGTTTTATCTCAGGAAACAGGCACCAGTCCCTTGGCTGTAAAGGGTGACTTCTGTACAGCAAACAAGGAAGAAGGCAGAACTATACTATAGAGAGTACCCACAACATTATTTTGATGTCAAGCCCTGAAAGAATAGGTTAATGGGAACAGTGGCCAGTAAGACAAGCTCTCATTCGGGGTCAGCACTCTCCCTTCATGTGCGACCATGCTGGTTAGCACTTAGGCTAGATCCTGCTGTCGGAATACTCAAGCTACACCATGTCCCACTGACGGTGGACAGGAGGGTAAGGCAGTCCCTCACCCCAGTCCTCTGAAGAGAGCAGAACTTTTGGAACCTTTCAGGAATGTAAGTAATTTAGTTCCTTCCACGTGCCTAATGGCAAGACCATTACTCCCGAAAGCATTGTACTGCATCCAAGTGTCTAATAAAGTTAAGTGGCTTTCATGACGTAAAGCTGAACTGTGTAATGTATATAGATCTTATTTTTGGATACCAAAGAACATGAAGATTTCAGTCTAGTACACGGAAGCTGACACTAATTAGCAGGGCCTAACCCTGTAGAGTTCTCCTCTTGTTTGTACAATTCATATCATTAACTCTTCCAATGCCCTTCTATTACAGACAGCACGCTACTTATCACTACCCCATTAGTGTGTTTTTCTATAGTCTATAACAAAATTCTGAGCAAAATTATTGCTTCCTTCTGCAGAGCTGCATGTTATTCCTCATCCACCTGTTTTTGGTTCTAGCCTGCATTTCAAAAACATCAGTCTCATGGGCCTTTGTGATTATCAGCTTTCCTAAGATTTTGCTTAGATGATCAGCAGAAATAGAAGAATGAAAAGGCAATAATACACAAAACTGTCTTCTTAATTATCCCATCCTGTAGTCATTATTCCCGATGGGATCTATCAGCGCCAACATTTTAAAAGCTCAGAAGACACAGAATCAGATCATGATATGAAATGTGACACTTGGTTCTAGCCAGCAGGAAACTGAAGGGGGCAAGAGGATAACCGAGCAGAAAATGAGCCGCCTTAGCTCAGGCAGCCCAAGCAAAAGCCGTGTCTCCCCTTCACTCAGGGAAGCAGAGGCAACAATCCAGCAACATAAACTTGGGCATCATGTCTATCCCACTGAGGGACTAAAGAAGTAGCATCTCAAACTCTTCTTCACTGCAGCTTACCACCAAAAACCAGCACAGAGCATGCTGGAACAGATTTTATTTAATACGGTCTTGCTGTGGAAACACATTGGAAGAGAACATGCTTCCACAAAGCACAGGCACCTTTCATCTCTTTTTAAGATGACATGGTTTGAGGCAGTTGACACAGCTGACAGTTAATACAATTTGGCCGCCAGTGGTTAACCTGAATAGAATTCTCTAGCCAGAGAACACAGATGAATCATACAACACATTAAAAAAAATTGTTCAGTTTATTAATTATATCTTCTCTGGACAGGAAGTATCATTATGTGATTACAGTCATTTTGGGCCATTAGTCTCTCTTCTTTTTCTGAATATGGAAGAATGAAAGATGACTTAATTATAGCAATAGGAAATTACCTCCCTTTTGGGGGGGTGGAGAAGATGGTCTTCTAATCACAATACAAAGTTGAGACTGTAGGATATTACCTTAAAATATTTATTCTCAGTTACTCTCCCAGTTCCATTTGCATCTGTAATAAGTAACATGTTTAAAAGACAGTCATGTACATGGAATGAAAGTAGAAGAATTTGGAAGCTGGAAGGTACAGGCCTCACTTCTGAACTTCAGAGGTGTGCACTTTCTCTCATGGTTGCAAGCTGTGATTTGTAATTGATGTAAAAATGTGTAACATTTTCTGTTAAAAACGGTGAGCAAGAAATGTATACTCATATGTGTGTCGTATCCTAAGTAAACGGTACGTATTCATTCATGTTAATTTGTCTCTTTACAAGCATAGCCAACTAGCCTGTGCTCATCTATCTCCAGAACCATCTATACTGATTATTAATAAGAATTTGCAGAAAGCCTGCATCTTTTTTTACCCCCCCTATTCCTGAAGGCACTTCTGAGAATAATAATTATACTACTAAGCCTTTATCTAGGGCTTCTCATCTTTCAAGTGCTTCACAAATATTAATTCACTAATTAATCTTCCCAACAGCTCTGATTACTCCCATTTTACAGATAGAGAAGCATTAACAGAGAGGGCAAGTGACCTGTCTGAGGCCACGGAGAGGAGAGAAAGGGGGAAGGACTAAGGGGAAAAGATGCTTATAACTAGAACAAAATAGAGGCAGATGGGACAATTATGGTGATGGTTCAGCAAATAATCGTAAGATTCCAGTGAAAAATTTAACATACCACCGGAGGACAGGCAATGCTAGCCCTACCACGTATTATAGTGTCACTCAGTATGCCAAAGGATCCACAAATAATAAAAATGGAACTGACAAATAAAACATATACTGCATTTTAACATTTTTTTCTAATACAAAACACAGTATGTTCTTAGATACTGGCAAAATCTTAAAAGTAATCATGAGCACAAAACTAAGGTCAGGAAACTAAAAAATTGGGCATCTTGTTTGATGTAGAGCTATCTATACTCAAAATTAGATCAACTAAATGCAAAGACTGCCCAATACTCAAGGCTTAAATTCAGTTAGGAAATGTTTGCCTGGTTCATTTTGCATCTAGGGAGGGTGACAGAAAACATACTGTCTATAAGTCTAGATCTAGATCTCAGATTTAGTTCAAACTGTATGTAACAAAATAGACTTACCTCTTAAACCTTGCCTTTCTACTTTTGAAATAACCTCTGTTTCATCCTCTAAGTATCCCACTTGCTGTTTTTTTAAGTTTAGTTTTACAGTAAAAACTTCCTTTTAATCAGGAGCTCCCAAATGATTGCAGGAAAACAGACACTTCTACATTAAAACTACAGGAGAACATGGGTTAATCTTATTGTATGATACTGCTGGCAGGATGACATTGTCCTTAAGGCTGTAAGGGACAGATCATTGCCCAGAATTTAGGACCACGACTGCAGATGTGAGATATCCAAGCTAAATCCAAGAATCGAATAACTGAGTGATCTAAGAGCAAAAATAGTTCTCTATGTTGCAGCTGATAGGAACTTGGGGATTGGTGTTGGACTGCAGTAGAATCCTAACAAATATACTACACATACCTACCCAAAAATAAAAGCTCCAAATTATTACAAAAATATTCAAAGTACTTTAAATTCCATGCAGACTGGGAACAAAATTAAAAAAAAAAACATTGAGACTTGTACAAAATCTACCAGATGTACAAACAATCGTGTCGAGCTGAGATCACTTTTGCCCGAGTTTTGCTTTTTGCTCCATTGATATGGTAAATGTTTGTTCCAGTTGCACTTTATGCAGACATTGACACTTTGTATATAATACTGAATTGTGTTGATCAGTGAAGACAGAAGTAAGGTGGTGAACAATCTATATACTCTATATTCACTACACTGAATATAGTGTAGTGAATATATTCACTACACCGATGTCCAAGAGCACAGAAAGCTCCGATAAGAATGAAGAGGAATGAAAAAAAGCCTCTGTTGATTTCAACCACCTCAGTAAGATATGTGCTGCAGGGTCCCGAGCTAAAAGGGGAGCTTCCAGTCCTGTACCCTGTGCGTTTCTCTCTCAAGTTACTCCCTTGTCTGGAGATGCCCTGAGAATGAAATATAGTTACCTTCAGAATAAATACACCTATTCTGTATCTTGGAAAATTATCTGCTTTCCAAGCTCTAAGAGCCTGAGAGAAAACTATTATTAAAAAAAAAAATAATCAAAATATATCTTTCCTTGCTTCTGTAAGATTTTGAAAATAAAGATCATAGTTTTTGTCTTTTGTGATTTCTATATCTTCTTAAAATTAATTTTCCCAATAAAATTTATTTAACACACATTCAGGAAAAGTTTTCCTGTAAATTACAATGTGGAATAAAGCCTTTATCAGCACTATTTTGACATTACCAACACAACTTTCTCATGGCTTCAGCATCTGTAAGCTTTGCAGCCACATGTTTACTAATACAATCACTGACAACCACAAGTAACTTATCACTTGTGATCTCAAATTTTGTAGCGGTGAGAAACAAATTGACTGGGAAGAGCTTCTGCAGCATGCTGCAGTCAGGATGGCACTATTAAATTTGTGATTTCATCCACTGATTAATTTTTTGTTTAGCTCCTGTAATACAATAGTTATGTTATTACAAGTAAGTAATGGTCACAAAACTTTTGTAACAGATTACAGGTACAGGACTGATGAGAAGGATGCTCGATAAAATAACATGAGCGTATCATGCCAGAAACGAAGACTGCATCTTGTCTGTGAAGTTTAGTTAGGTTTGCTTTGTTCAGGCTAGCCCGTTGGAGGTCAGAGCAATGGCACAGAGCACTCCCACTGAAATTTGGGGCACTGTGCAGAAAAGACTTTAGCAGACAGAAAAAGTGGCAAAGAAAACAAAGAGTCTGGCTCAGCTGTGATGCGGCTCGGCATGGAGCAGAAAAACCTTGTTTATGCAACAGACACAAAAATGCCAAGGATACGGACCAGAAGCCCTGAGTTTCTTCCCAGGTGAGCGTTATAGTTGCCAGGTAAGCAACAAATAAGCTGCCGCAGCTTCATCTTGTGTTCCATATCTGCAACGTATTTCAGCTCCAAAAGGAAGAGGCAGATTTTATTTACATGCCTCCAGAATTATATTTAGAGACTGCTGAGCGAGGATGGAGCTCAGAAGTGTTGGTTATAGAAACTTAATTACTGTTTTAGGAACCAAGTTCTTTTAAACAATAATTATTAATTATTTATTTTACCTAAATCTATATAAAAAACTAGGCAGTGCTGCTATGCAGTTCAGTGCTGTAAGATAAACGAATAGTTATCAGAGTAAGGCATATACTGGTTCTTAGATGTTGGGACCTACAAGTAAACTACCTTTAGGTATCAGCTCATCTTTAATTAAAATTTGTTAATACAATCTGAATGTTGCTGATGTTAATATTTTGAAGTACTTAAGGTTATTCTTGGCTAGGCAGGAAAGTGTCGGTTTTATTTTTCTAGCACTCTATGTTTGCATAGGCTTTAGCTTTGTATTCTTCAACCAGGAAAGGGTATGTAATTATTTTTGATGTCTTCTTTTATTGCTTAATTAAAACTATAGAAAATAACGTAAAGTAAACTCTCTCTATCACACTGACATTTGCACAGCAGCACATCTGCAATCAACCGAAAGCATATTTGCCCAATGTCATTAATGATATAAAAGATACAAATTATTTATTTATGAATATATTAATAATAAAGTATTATTTTGTTGAAGAAAACACAGTATTAATAATAAATAATCCTGATCTCCATGAACACGATACCAGGATGAAATTGCTTTAATTTGGTTTAGAAAATTATTAAATATAGACCTACACTCATAGAAAAGAACTCTACTGCTTTGTAAACAGTGGTAAAATACATGTCTTGGAACAACCTCTAAGTAAGCACCTGCATAAGAAATGTGGTGTAATAATGGATTAATTTACTGTGCTGTATCATTGAGCACTAATTCTGAAACTGCTACATTTTCAGAGAAAAAGTTCTATATTAATAAAAGACATGCAAAGTCTAGAAGTCAAAACCAACACTTGGAAACAATGTAGAAATAAGTGTCTGCACTTTGTGTCATTTATTTTATAATTCAGGAAAATAGATGTGTGAGATTAACAATAAATCCACACACATCACTTCCTCAAAACCCTGAATCTTCAAAACAAGGAATTAAAGAATAATGAAATAGTGGCTAGAATGGGTCAGAAAAAAATCCTGTATCTGAGTATAACTATGGACCTAACATAACAGAGATTCATAGGCAATGTCGGCCATAATTTACAATCTCTAAAAGTAAGTATATGTTGTTGGTCTTCCAACAGGTTTTTTCGGTGTTTCAGTCAGTATCTCAGTAAGTAGAATACTTATGAAAGTGGCCTTTCTAGAGAGTTCTGCTGCTTTTCAAGTGTTTGGGGCTTCCCCATTGTTTATGTCTACCTTCACCTCAACTTTTATCCTTTCTATCCAAACTTGCTCAGAAGGCAAATTATCTTCCTTTTTTGTGTGCAACTTTTTCCAAACTGTTTTTTGAAGTATACAGGAAAGCTACAGCAACAACAATGACATCTGTACCCTTGAATTTGTGGCACAACGCTGTCTGTTTCTATGCCTCATTCTCAATACTGATAGGCATATTCCCAGCCACTTCACTTCCACGTGGTATTATATACATTAGCAATCTTTTCATGCGCATCCCACACCACAAAGCTCAAGAGTATCCTGTTCTGTAAAACATCAGACACAAATATTCATGTTCCAGAGCTTAGGAGTGATTTTACCCTCAACAGCAAGCAGACTTGGAATGGTTGCAGCTCACACATACATGTCTGAATTAGTCCTAATTAGCTCAAATATTGGTAACAGCATAGCAGGGCACAAAAAGCTAACCGAAAACTAGCTGCCCAAATACATTCTTTACAATGTCACACCCAGCAAATGGTAAATTTGTGACCAAAGGAGCAATGCAGGACATAACCCTCACATTCCGCAAAAAAAAATCCACCCCATGCTTTGACTGGCTACTATGGTCTCAAAGAAAGTTGTTCCAGTGACTTAAGTGAGATTATTCACATGGAATGTGTAGGCCACTGGCCAGACCTTGCATACATTTTTTCAAGAGACCATGCTAATTTGTGCAGATAAGAGCTCAAAACATTCAGTGAATGCATTAAATCACAGCTTAACATTTCCAGGAGTGACTTGTAATGCCATAATCATGTTCATAGCAATAGTTTACTCAAATGGTTCATTAATCATAACCCTTGAACAAGCAGAAAAGGCAGTTGTAATATATACATACATGTGATGAAAATTAGAATCTACTTAATAACTCATTGCTAAAATATGTGATATACGTATGTACACATAGATGGAATTATTTATAAGAAGAAAAGGTGGTATACAACATCCTAACCAAAACCAAAGTATTCAGAAGTTTTCAGAAGATCTGCTTTGGTGCAAAGGTATTAATTTTCACAACTAAGAGTCTCATTGTAAGGAATTCTGCAACGTTCCTGTATCCCTTGCAATATTGTTAGAACTGCACAAAGCTCTCATGGGTAATTTCATTGAGTTTGCACCATCATAATTAATCATCTAATTTAAGCTAGTCATTTAGGCTTCTGATAGTCCATTATCAGAGAAGAATGTCAGTAAGTTTTCTCCCACATCAACACAGACAACTTTCTCAAAATGAGATTTATCATTCTTGGCTGGCACCTATCTCTTCCTCCATCGATTATGAAAAGATCATAGACAATTTTGTAAGACCAGATGCCAAAATTTTAGACAGTTAATATTAGGTGAGCAGAATCCCATCATTACTTGCCACAAGCTTCCTTTAGTAGAAGTGTACAGAAAAAAAATACTTATTTTTTTAAAAGCTGCATTCTGGTCAAGTGCTTTGTCTTTCTCTGTTGAGCTCGTACAGCTACATTCCCTAGCTTATCTAACAGACATTACCGCAGAGTCTTATGAACTAATATTATACCATGTCACTTTACTACAATAATGATCAGGTAATACATCTACAGTGCAAACTAACTTCAGCTAACCAAAACAATACCCGCTAAATAGATTTTGAAACATCCAAAGCATAGGTACTTTGTAAACCATCAATATATGCTGAGCACGCCATTTAGTTAGACAGATATAAATCTTTTACGTAGCGGAAACTCAGCATTAAGTTTCTTAACTTAGTTAATGTTATCTATCTACGTATGTGGTCAAACTTTTAAGTAAATGGTCTCCTACTATTTACTCTTTAAATAATTTCTTTGTTTTTATCAAAGTAGTCTCACACAGATTTTGATCTGTTTGTAAATATTTTTCCTCTACAACCCAGGCTGGGGGAAGGAGTAGAAGAAAATGAGGAATAAAATTGTATAAATTTACTTTCATATCTGAGATATTCTATCTTACTATTCATTAAGGCTTTTCTCACAGGTATGCTTTCAGTACAGGGTGGATTTTCAGTGTAAGAAATTAGCCACTCAGTCCCTACTATTTCTGCCTCTAAATAACCATGAAGCCCTGCTATGCATGAGGTAAACTGAAAGGTAGGACTGATATCAGTGGGAAGAGAGCAGACACAGCCCGCGTGAGCTACTGTGTTACTTAACAAAAAGAGGCTTATGCTGCAATACCAACAGATAAATCTGTTTATTTCATAAATGAGAGAAGAGCTGTGACGGATAGCTATTATAATTTCAGAACTAAAAGTTCACGTCAGTCAGATGTAGATGCATGATAGCTGTTCCTGCAAACAATATGGTCATTCCATGTCAATTTTTTAAATCACACTGTAAATGCCTTATCCTCAATTCAGTATAAAGTGCAACTCCCATAATTTATCATTTAACACAGCTGTTATGCAACAAGCAATTTCCTTCCAAGATCGTGGTATTCACATATTCCACTTTCAAGGAAACAGTAGGTAAATGTTGTTAGGTCACACTCTCTTACCGACAAAACAAAGAAACCAGACCTTGCCACTGAACCTTATGTCTTTTCCTGATGAAAAAATTGAGATCTGTTCTCTATCATGATAACAGTCATTACGTAGTGAAGCACAGAGGCCTTCTACAAAACAAATACCTCCATTAAACTACAACAACTTTGTACTTGGGACTGAGAAATTTTACAAATAACAGTCATTCACCAATTAAAAAATGAAAGGTGTCTTTAATACAATACATAGAGACACATGCTTCCACATTCATACATCGGACACTGGCCATAACTCATACACTCTCCACAGTTAGCTTTGGCCTTACGCATACTTCCCTATCAATGCACAAGGAGATTTCTTCTCAATCTTATTATGGAGGAATCTGTGACCCCAACACTTCCTTTAGAGAACAGTGCAGAAAACCACTGTTATATGAACTTTCAATATTATATCTTGCATGCAACATTGTAATTATGTAAAAAACTAAAATTATAAGTAGTTGAAATTTAATGGTTTTTTTTTCTTCAGACAAAATTGAAAACATGGCCTGAGAACTCTGAAATAAAATATTTTAAATTATTTTTTCATTTTTTTCTGATAAATCACAAACTGATGCAAAGATGAGACATTTTCTGGTTGAAATAGCATATAATTTTGAAATTTTGAAATAAAACTGAATTTGTCTTGCATGCCAATGTACTGCCAGTTAAAGTCAATCAATCAATCAGTCCCCACAATCTGACTGTCAAATAAATATCAAGTAGCTATGTGAATGAAAAATGTTTGATATACAGACATTCTGAGCATCCATACATTGATCTAAACTGCAGAACAGCAATTTTAATTGAAACCACTTTTAGGTGTGGATTATGGACCTTAACTTCACATAGTCAGAAGGAAAAAATCTCATCTATGCCTTCATTATTTTTTGTTGCCAATATAGGATATTTAACTAGGGGAAAGAAATATCACAGTTTCGATATTCATTGTTTTTAAAAGGCAAGTAACTCCTCTTCAATATTTCAATGAACACTCAGCAAAGAAGCAATGCAGAGCCTCTGTGTGAAATAACTGAGGCACATGACATATTTTTTCATTACTCAAGAGTTGAGAAAGATGGGCAAGGCAAGGTAACAAAGACAGGGGAAGAACTGTTTAAACAATATCTTGTCAATATCTTATTTTCTGAGCAAATTACCCATGCTAGCTATGTGAAAAAACAGTTACAGAAAATAAGTGGCATGCCTGGTTAGTCATCAGCTGTTACCTTTTCTGAAATGAACATAATTTTATTTTTATGCCATTTCATAAAGTAAATATTGTCATCCCACGGAATTCGGGTTACATGCAAATTTTTAATAAATACATTGATAAGAGCTTTTCTGTCAGAAAACATGCCTACATTAAAATGCTTTAAAACTTGATTTTGTTATAATTTGTTCTGACAAGTTTATAGTGTACATAAATCAACAATATTCTCATCTTAATATTCCTAATTTTTTATATTTAGTGTTTCATTCTGTATTGTGTTTTAATTATAATTATAAACCATTTAAGAAACTGAAATAAAAATAAAGTAGGTTTACGGTTTGGACTTTTTTTAGAGTTTCTTTCAAAAATAATTTCAAAGTTTGACTGATTAATTCATTCCTAGGTAGGCGTAATAGAAATTCAAAACAGTTTTCAGCTTGATTTCAATTAAGATTTTTCCCTTCATATCTGCATTGTCTTGAAATAACAGAAGCAATTTTGACTACAAAGACTCCCATGGCTAAATTCCCATTCACTTAAATAAGGTCAGACTTTCACCTTCTGATGCTTATGCTATTTTATCTTTTTATGCCTTTCACTCTAAGCACTAGGCACTGGGCAAATTAAGTCAGTGGAATTAAACAGAAATGGAACTGGTGCTAACATGGTTTGTTATTGTTTACCCCAGCAATACAGTATGGTTATGTGGAAATAAGAAGGTTATAATGAGAGCAGAGTATGGTACAACATGAATTAATTTTCATAACAGTGTTTTTAATGTTAATGTGACATTGTGCAAACACGATCCATCCCACTACAATTTAAGGAATTTAATCATATGTCCATTTCCAGTTGCAATTTACTTTTCTTCTTACTGTAATAAATAAAGTTACATATTATGTGTAAATTAAAAATGAAAACACCTCACACTGATCACTATCTTTAATCTCATCTGTCACTGTGCAATGTGTGAAGGAACGGTGAAATAATATCACCTCTGTATATAATCCCAGCTCAACACCAATAACTCCATTTCCAATCGCTCATGTTCCATTTCCAGGAACATGAAGGACAAGAATGCGATCAGGAATAGTCAGCAGGAATTCAACAAGGGGAAGTCATGCTTGATCAACTTTATAAATGCCCTGTGATGAAATTACTGGCTTGACAGATGAGAGAACTGTGGATAATCTACCTTGACTTCAGTAAGGATCCCGTAAGATCCTCATACAGAAGCTGTTGAACTAAGGGCTGGATGAGCAGACAGTGAGGTGGATCAAAAACTTGCAGAACAGCCTAGCCCCAAAGGAGGTGATCAGTGGCACAAAGTCTAGTTGGAGGCCAGTAACTAGTGGTGTACCCCAGGGGTCAATACTGGGTCCAGTCCTGATCAACACCTTCATTCATGATCTGGATGACTGGGCAGAGCGTACTCTCAGCAAGTTTGCTGATGACACAAAACTGGGAGGAGTGGCTGATACACCAGAGGGTTGTGCTGCCATCCAGAGGGATGTCAACAGGCTGGAGAACAGGCCAGGCAGGAACCTCACAAAGTACAATGAAGGGAAGTGCAAGTTCTGCACCTGTAGAGGAACAATCCCATGCACCAGTATGTGCTGGTGACCAACCAGCTTTGTAGAAAAGACAGCTGGGGAAAGCAGCTTTGCAGAAAAGGACCTGGGGCTCTGGTGGATACCAAGTGAAACATGAGTCAGGAATGTGCCTTTTGCAGCCAGGAAGAATAATGGTATCCTGGGATGCATTAAACAAAGTATTGCTAGCAGGTAAAGGGAGGTGATCCTTCCCCTCCACTCATCACTGGTAAGGCCATACCTGGCATGCTACGTACGTCCAGTTCTGGGCTCCCCAGCACAGAAGAAATCTGGAGCTATTGGAAAGACTTCAGTGAAGGGCCACAAAGATGATTAAAGGGACTGGAGCATCTCTCCTATGAGGAAAGGCTGAGAGTGCTGGGACTGTTCAGGGGGTTCTCCTTAATGTGTATAAATACCTGAAGGGATGGTGCAAAGAGGGAGCCAGGGTCTTTTCAGTGGTGCCAAGTGACAGGATCAGGGGCAATTGGCACAAACAAAAATATAGGAGGTTCCCTCTGAACATCAGAAAAGACTTTGTCACTGTGAGAGTGACAGCACTGGCACAAGTTGCAGAGAGGTAGTGGAGTCTCCTTCCTTGGAGACATTCAAAAGCCATCCGGACATAGTCCTGGACAACTGGTTCCAGGTGGCCTTGCCGGAGCTGGGGATTGGACCAGAAGACCTCCTGAGGGTCCTTCCAACATCAACCATTCTACAGTTCTATGAATTTTAGGTATTGATGACAACCTCTCCATAGATATTATGTAAGAAAATTGAGGATCAGAATGACAAATGCTTCCATTTTGCTGACATACACCAAAAAAATTACATTCTGTTTTCTTCATTTAATGTTGATTTTAGCAGAATGAAGGACCTCAGGCTTTGTTCCTATAAAGACTGATATTTAACAAAAGCCTTTCACACAAATACAGTCAGCTCCAACAAAGGGATACAGCAGTTACCAAAAATAATACTGCAAGGACCATTGCCAAAAAACACATAGAAAATGTACATTTATAAACACCATCATATGTAATACTACATAACAAAAAAAAATTTGTTTGTGTATCCATAAAGCACGGATATCTTAAAGCAGGAAATTCTTACTGGGTTAAAATACATCAAGATTAAAATGCTAGGAGCTGAATGAAGAAGATCAATCTAAATTTGAAATTTCTCCTAATTGTGGCCCAGGAACAATGCCCGAATTAACATCATTCAGTTTTGTGACTTTCTGCAGCAGCAAGAGAAGACAACATGACACTTTTTAATAACACTGCAAAAGTGGCAAGCATAAAGCATTCAAATACAGGTTTAGGTCTTGAGGCAGCAGCATAACTAAAAACAAGGACAAGATGCTGTTTGAATACATATTCAATGTACTCCAAAACTATTATTTCTTAAAGCAAACAGAATGTCTATGCCAGTCTCCTGCAGTTTTATTGTGTCATTTTGTTATTTGATGTTTCAAAAAATTGTTGTGCAGTAATCAAAACTCAAAAAATATAAGTGTATCCCACAAATTCTATCCATGTATAATAGAAAGATATTTGATTTGATACAGTCTTTATTTGCTACAGTACTCAATAACCTGTGAAATAATCAGCATTAAGCCTTTCTTTTGCTTTTTGGACTTTCTTAAGAGACATCCACAGGGCAGCTGAAGAGGGGAAGCTGGCCAAACTGAGCTCTGTAGCTCTGTAGTTACATCACTATCAGCATCCCAACCAGCACATTCAGAGCTAGCTTTGGTTTATTTGTGAAGAGATGCATTTGCATCTCTGAGCTGAAAAGTTACTATGGCTCAGCTTTCCATATGGAGACATGCATCATTTTCTATATCCCACTTAGGTGGCCTCTGGAGCAAGCAGTAGCTTTTCTTTACTAGGCATCATTTTAATTGTCTTAACGCTTCACCTTTGGTGGATTCAACTGCCTTAATGCTACTCGTAGTATTAACATTGCAATTGGTTTCAATCCGGAATCTTTAAACTATTTCTAGATGAGGGGACAGGTTAACACTCTGGCATGTTACACTTGAAGTTGGGGTCCACTGATAATCCAGACAGAGAAGTGTCCTGACACTCTATTCCAACCTGTACATTAAATGGAATCCCTTAATGTAAAAATATAGCAAAGGACTTGAAACTAACTTCAAACTTTTCAGCAGCCTCAAAAGATACACCTATGCTATTAAATTAATGAGTGTCTGTGAATGTTCTTGGGCACTGGGCTCAATCATTCATACTGCAAAACTATTAGAATAGTTTCTGGCACACTTGCAGCCTCAATGTTTTCTTGCAAGCTATTCCCATGCATGGTTTAGGAGGTAGTAAAAAAACAACAGGGTGTTTGCATGAAACCATCTTGTTTTGGAAGCTAAGGGAATTTACACACATTGCTGTTCTTCGCTTTTTAGCCTCAGAGAGAGAGAATCGAAGAATCATAGAATGGTTTGGGTCGGAAGGGACCTTTAAAGTTCATCTAGTCCAACCTCCCTGCAACGAGCAGGGCCATCTTCAACTAGATCAGGTTGCTCAACCTGACATTGAATGTTGCCAGGGATGGGGCATCTACCACCTCTCCGGGTAACCTGTGCCAGTGTTTCAACACTGGCACCATAATGATCCTAGTGTGTTCCATTTGTTGATACAGACATAGCCAAAGTGACCAAGATCTTTAAGAAAGACTTCTCCTGATGATGTCCCATCAGGATTTCCAGTTAGGCAAAAGGAAGCTATCGTGTTGAATGCATTATCCATATTATACATCTTAGAAGAAAAAGTAAAAAACTCTGCCTTTTAGGGCTGTCAGTCAGGCACATATCTAAAGCCCTAATATTACTCATGAAGACAGAGAGACACAATCAAAAGAAATTCTCAGCAATCCTGAACATACAAGCAATCTCCATTAGACACAGATGCAAGACATCATGATTGAAAACCTTATACTTGTAGTAAGTACCGAATTTGCATACTGTTTAATGTAAGAAATCCACCATTCAATGGCAGACTGACATTTAAAATACAAAGGAGAAACAAGTGGTTTGTATCGTTCACACCATATGTCTTGCCTGTATTCTCAGGCTGCTGAAGAGCGCTTTACACTGTTCAGGCACTTTTGCATTAATGATCTCCAGTTCTGTCTGGTCTTTCTGGAAGAAGACATCCTCAAAATATGATGGCTCAGGGCTGCCAAATCCTGCATTTGTCTTCCACAGAGAAGAGTGCAGAGGTACTATTTAGTCTTAAGTTCAGTTCCCAGAATAGCTCATTTCCACAGTGGAATGAGGTGGGGGTGTTGTTTGTTGTGGTTTTTTGATATGTTTCACCAAAAAATTTATTTTATAGATGGTAAACCCTGTGTCTGCTAGTCACATAGGGGAAAATAACTAAAAAGATAACTCTCTCTCTGTTGTTGTTGTTTGTTTTGACATCTTCAAAAAATCTTACTGACTTGCTAACTGTTATTATTACTGATTTCCAACCCATTAGTCAAGAGGGATGCCACGTCTCATAATGAAACAGAGAAAAACACAAAACCTTGCAACAGTTTAGTGTTTCAGTGTGGCAGACAGTATTATGGGAAATGATAAAACATTTTTAGATGAGTAAGAGCCAGATCCAGCTCTCCTTAACACAGGTCAGAAATCTGCCATTGATAGCAACTGCTTTTGGATCTGATCCAAAATAAATTAAGGACACAACGGAGTGTCAACAGCCAAGCTGTATTCACTATTTGCTAACTGCTCTAAGATGGGAAATAACGGGATGCATCACTGACACAATAGCTATCACAGAACTTTTGATTAACTTCTGAGTTTGCGCTGAAAAGAGTTCCAGTGTTATTTGCACACCTTAATTATTTGGGAACATTGCTTTCTGTAAAAAAGATACTACTTCTAGTTTGTTGATTACAGCCATGCCCTTGACATCAGTAAGTACTTAATTAAATACCAGAGTAATGCTGGTAAAACTGGTATTTTCTATAATCTATGTTGGAAACATTTCAATGCCAAACAATTCGAGGGACTCATACTTCATGACAAAAATGTTTTTAATACACACTTTCACCTCACTATAGAAAATGCTTGGGTCTTCATGGTGGAATAAATATTGATTCCTTTCACAAAAGCCTTTTTACCTGCTAGAGTAACAGACATACTAGAATTAGAATTATGCAAACGTCATTATTTTTGTTGCATAGGAAAGATAACGTTTCAACATTTATCTTTTCTACCAAGCCAGAAACAGGAATTGAAAGTTCCATTTTGTGAAACATTAAAATAAATTTTAATATGTAACTACAATATTCTCAAGTTCCTTAAATTGCAGAACTTCAGTCTGATTAAAGTATACCCGAAATAACTCATTTTGAATCTGTTCAATAGTAAAATTAATCTCCCTTGATACTGTTTTTTCCCACAGGAAATAAAGTTTGGGAGTTTAATGCCTTTACCTTTTTAAAATGTAATCAAGACCAAATGCGCAGGAGCACACATAAAGACAGAGAACAGAATAAAACAATTTTGTTTAAATTAACTTCTTAGAATGCAATATTTAATTTAGATTTTTCTAATATATGCTTGGGTCAAAATGAAAAACAGTATGCATGTGGAAAATCTTCAGTGACAAGTTTATTCCAATAGAAAATTTGCTCTGCAAAAAGTGAGGATTTTTTTTTCCACTTCCTAACTGTGATGTTAAATTATACAATATATTTTTCAGAACTAGACTTTTAGAATGAGATGCTGGAAAGTTAGATTCTATTCCTGACTTCTTAGATAATATGGGTGAGCCATTTTTCTATTTCTGACTCAGTTTCTTTACCATAATGAATATTTCGCATAAGAATTACAAATAATTTTAAAATTAAAATAATTCTGTTAAAATTGAGGTGGTGTTATCTAGTTAGGTCTATGTGATATATAGAAATAATTTTGTATTATGGTCTTTATTAATTCTTAATTTAATTAAAATTAATTTTACTTTTATATTCATTAATTTTGCTTGTAATTAATAATTAACACATCTTATTTAATAATAGATCGTTGCTTGTGAGAATATTAAAAAAACACATTTACTTCAGGCAGTTTTGTTTAACATTTGACAAGAATCTTCCAACGGAAAAGATTGCTTAAAAAAAAAGAAATACTAGTATGCCTGACTGCTATCATCCTTTGGATTCTATACTCAAAGTACCATCCTCCTTATCAATCTAAAAGTAACACCTCTAACTGCAGACTGCCTCTTTGGAGTCAGGCTTCACTTTGAGCAGCTGACTCCCCGTTCAGGTTCACTGCCTACCAAAATAGCCAATCTTCTGTGGGAAACACTATCAACAGCCTGTTGATTATTTTCAGGAAATTCATGAGAGCATCAAATTACCAGTTTATAGAAAAAAATTCTTCCTTGTATGCCCCTGGGGATATATGTATAGAGTAGTAATTTCACAGCAACAACTTCATTTCCAAATCACAACATCCCCATAATGTCTGGCAAATTAGTCCACTAAGCTTTCTGAAATCCTTTTCTTTGATGATATTCCCCTCCCAGCTGATAACTTAGTTTAAAATATTTATAAAAACAAGGGAAAAAAACCCAACACATTTACAGTGTGAAAGAAATAATATGAAGATTATATAAAATGTGAACTTTCAAAATCTGCTGCCTTCAGTTACATGATTATAACTTTGTTCTACTTTATACAAGCTAAAGCTCAATGGCCAAAGTCACAAATTTTTGTGCAACAACATTTTCAGCTGCACAGCTCCATAAAATCAACTATAACACACAACACAAAAATTATACAACTGAAAAAAACCTATTTATAAATATAAAACCACTTAGATATGTATTGCTTGAGTTAACTTAAATGAAGCAGATATGGAAAAAGTTTAAATGAAAGAATAATGTTTCTAATCTACAGAGGTGCATATCCTATTCAGAGAAAGATTCCCAACCAAAGTCTCTTCCAGAGGTTTTTAAAATTAATTTGTACTGTGTCTGTTTTGAAGCAAGACGAGTAGATACTAGAGCTGATACACAGTCATGAAGACTCTGGTAATTCTGAGTGCTGCCTGCTATGGATTGCTCAAATCTTTTCTGCTCTGAAAGGAAAGATAAAAATAAAATTTAGAGACTAAACAAGGAACATATAGTGTAGATTCCTTCTCATGGATATTTCTTATCCTTCTGCTTTTGGCAAAACCCTGTCTTGAGATAAATGTGAACACTGAATTTTACTCATAATCTGCACATTCATTATTCCAGATAGAAGACAGACATTTCTGTTCTCTCTGAGACTTACTTACTTAAGAATTACATGCTTATGTCTTCTCTTGTCCTGGATGCAATGAGCTGAAATATTTGTCAATCAAAATCAAATATTTGCCTCCAAAAATCTTAATAGAAACACAGATAAATTAATACCTTTAAAGTAATGTTCCAAATAAAAGTAGGCCTAGAAGCATCATAAGCCAGTAGTAAGTAATGATTTTAGGTGAACAGAGTTCTTACACTGATCAAAATTCCCCTCAAAGGACAGAATTGTATTCTGGAATTTAGTGCTTCTAAAAGCATCCAAAATTAGAAAAAGCAGAAAAAACCAACACCCAAAACAAAAGCATAAACAGTGAAACCTTAAAAATGTCCATGTATGTAAAAACTTCCCCTTTGGGATGCAACTGTAAGTCTGAGTGTCACACTGAACACAAAACTTATCCAAGAAAAGGAAGTGTATTATTTAATTTTACCCTAGACGTTAGTCAGTCTGACCCTTCATATTATGAAAATTATGGGATCATGTTAAACATCCTCAGTGAAGTACAGTCTTATTTTTACTCTTACTGTAAGTTCATAAAAGTTTCAAAGTAACTGTTCAAAATCTTACGATCGTGCCTTTGAAATAAACCTACAACGGTATAAGGAAAGCATTACAAGGATATTGGTATGAAGAGATGTCAAATCAAATTGATCATCGTGCTAATACATACAAAACACAAGATGTAGGATTATCTTTGGTAGTTCAGAGCATCTTAAAAGGATTCAATGGAAAGACATATGAGGCTAACAGAGCTATGGAAAAGCAGAGGATAAAAGCAAAACCCTAAATAAATACAGTAGCCCCTTTTGCTTTTATATGCTTTTATCCTAAAAGTATTTGCAAAATCTAGAGCATGAAGTACATGGTCACTGTACTCAGCACCAATGAGAAGAAAATGTGCAAGTCTGAAAACAGTAGTAAGGGTGCCAGCCCTTGAGCAATCTCAGCTTTCAATACTAAGTTAAAGGTGTGCAGCCCTAAAAAGGATAGAGTCCTGGATATTTGCTGTGGACAAAAATCAAGTAAAAACTACTTCAAAACCCCAAAAAGGAAAATAGGTAGACAAACAAACAGTCGAAGTTCAAATAGTGAACTGGGATATTCAAGGACAATTCCTGACATGCAGATAATGTATTCAGCTGTGGGTTTTTTGAGATTCACATCTGATAACAGAAGTGAGTCCATACATCCTGTGCAAGTATCTGTTTCCCTCCCTGGTCTTGCAGCATGCTCACTGACTCGTATGATCTCTTTTTATCTTTTTAAAAAAGACTCCACCTGCCCATGGGAGAGCTCACTTATGGAAGATGATCAAAAATGTAGCTGTGGAATATAGAGTACGGATATCTAACAAAAGCAAACTCATTATATGCAAAGTTTATGGAATTAAATATATTGTGTATCTGGATAAAAGGGGAATACAACTGCACTCAATGCAAGACAGTAATTGAAAAGATGGATACATTTATGACAAAACAGCAAAATTCAGAGATTTGTCGAAATTCAAATAGATGTAAAGTTCACATAAATTGCACTCTTTGTTTTCCCCCAACTCAAAGACTGTATCAGAGTAACATTAACAGAGACACAGCTAAGAGAATACTCTGAAGGCAAACAAAGATCACATTGATCATAAAATATAAGATGTAACGCCAGCCCTCACAGTGTTAGCAGGCCAAGTAAAGCTACGTTAGCTCTCTATCAAGTCTGTATGCGCTTTAGATTTAACCTGTACCTGCACATCATCAGTCTGTGCATTCTTCTAGGAGGTCACATGGAAAACAATTAACTGAAAGATACAAAGAAATAGTATCATAAAATGTGATATTTAACATATTTTTAATATTCTATTCTACCTCCTTGGTTTGTTATTTGCAGCAACTTTGACACCTTAAAATTAACTTCAGGTAGGCAAATGGCTCTGAAAAACTCAATGAATGTAAGGAAACGTAAGAATACAGCTTTCAGTTTACAAAACTTTTCTGAGTTTTGTAGATAATGTGCTGTATTGAGCATGTATCTGATAAATATGTCAAAGGAAGTTTCTACCTAACATTAAAATCTCCTTGAACTCAGAGCTGCAGGTTCAAATGAGAACAAAGGGATTATTTGCTGGGTTCCACAGTCAAAACCTGTGTCTTAAAAAAAAATGTCATTATATTCTCCTTGGTGCAATTAATTGTGAAGGAGCAAGGGAGAAGGGGAGGCATTTCCTGCTAGTCCAAATGTATGGGGCACTTCAACCTGGAATGCCCAGAAAATACCATCTGGAAGAGAGGTAAATGGATTGGACACCTTGAGCTCTAAGTCGCTCACAAAGTGACACACTGAGTTTCTGCATATAACTAACTTAGACATGGATCAGATTTTCAGAAGAATTCAGGCAAACTGAAAATACAATCTACTTTTCTTTCAGACTGATTTGTCCTACCCAGCACTAACAGTCTGGTAATAACCTAGGTAAAATTATCTCTTCAGTCTGAGAAGATGGAGCTCAAGGTGTCCATCTCTGGGTTGTTACATTCAAAGCAGTGTTATGGGAAAAAGAACACTATATATAGGGAGCCTAACAAGTAGGTATTAGTCTAGTTACAGTAACAGTAACACTTCTAACCCAAATCAATACAGAAAAAACACTTTAAACTGTGCTCATGGTCTCTCTTTTCCTAGGTGCGTATTTTTCTTATGTTTTTAACTTCAGTCATGGCAACTGACCTTAAAAGAAAAGTATCCTAGCTTTTGTTTTTCCCATATTGAGACACGGTAATAAAAAAATAAAGCAAAACAAAATCCAAACAGAGAAAAGCTATGCATCACACAGCTGACAATACCCATAGGACTGAAATAGATTGTTCACCCTTCTGTTCTACCTATGGAAAAAAAAACAACAAAAACAAAAAACCTGCAGCCAAGACTGCTATGAATAGATATCTTTGTCAACCCAACCAAAGCATTTCCTTCTGAAGGAGTTTCTGGTGATACTCCAGCTAATTGGCAGCATTGCTGCTTTCTCAATACATTTTGCTGTATCTTTTACAAATTACTACGAGGTAAGAATATTTTACTTGGCGTGTTTAAGGAATTTTTCAGTGATCCAACAACCTTATTTCTTAACCCTGGGTTTCATCTCTTTTTTAGAACAAACACATAAAACTTGATATTTTAACTGAAAAAAAATTCAAGCACTTGTACCTAAACTATTACCTCTTTCTTTCTCTTTTTTCCTTTCAAAATAAATATCTATCTGAATACATTGGTTACAATCATCCCTTGCAGGTTTACATTCTTGTTTACGCCATTAGCTCTACCTCGCATCATTAAGAATTACTTAAGTATAAGAGAGCCCTATGTTTTAAAGGTTTTTTTCCTCCTTGAGTTTTGTCCCCCTCTTTTTTACTGTGCTATACTTCTCCCGCCCCTTTGGATGTCATTTTTCTCAGAAGAAGCTCTGGAAAGTTACACTGCAGGAACCCCCGTGCCAGAAGCCCAGCCCCAAGGCTTTGGTTCCCAAAGTACAGCCCCTTTACTCAGTTCAGCCCTGAGAGCTCATGTAGCAGCAGAGTGGGCATCCAGGGTGGAGTCAGGAGAGTGGGGGAATCTGTTCTTCTCCTCTTTGTCTCCCCTACAGGTGTACCTGGCCTTCTACCCTTTCCTTCAGTTCACAGAAAAACCTGCCAAAAAGACAAAACACCTGGACTCAACCAGGTCACAGAAAAGAACAGAAAACAAAA
Source organism: Phaethon lepturus (assembly GCF_000687285.1). Classification (NCBI taxonomy): domain Eukaryota; kingdom Metazoa; phylum Chordata; class Aves; order Phaethontiformes; family Phaethontidae; genus Phaethon; species Phaethon lepturus. Next base: position 32,420 of record NW_010550997.1, on the reverse strand, counting down.
ACCTCAGATCTCATCAGATTATGACTAGAGACTGAAATCGCACTGCAGCAACGCTGAGTTTTTAACCTGAGTCCCACCTCTTCTTGGACTGCTTCAGAGGCTGCCTCTTTTCTTTCTCCCTCTCAGGTTTTGGGCTAATAATGTGAGCCACCAGCATCTCTGCTGCCTCCTCTCCATACCAAAGTTCTCCCAGCTGAAGTTGCAGCCTGACAGCAAGACCAAGGCAAAAGCCTCTCTTTTCCCTTACCTCAAGTTTTCAGTGAGCCTCCATCACCTGAACAGCTTATAAAAAAAAAAACCAAAACCAAACAATCAACTGGCAGACTTGACACAAGCTCTGCCTTCCTAGTCTTCTGCTGTCATCACTGGCCACCTGCAGAGATGCATTTGCAGAGGGTAACTCACCATGTCACTGTGCCTGGGATCACCAAGGGGTTTGCCCACCTTTTCCACCACCAGTTACCCTCAAAAGCCTGTCATGGGCAAAAAGGGACCTTGTCGTGCTTGTGTTACTAACAAAACACTGCTGGTGCAGCTGATGGGTTCGCAGTTTTTACAGTTCACATTCTCAAATACAAAACCCCCTCAATAAACATGCAGTTGAAATTGTGGTAAAAAGCACCACCCTTCCCATCCCCTCCTATTGTCCACCCTCAGCTCTAGGTTATGTCCACCCTTCCAGGGCTCCTGGAGGCCTGAATATGGCTATGTCTGGCTTCCTCCAGAGGACCAGTGTGTCTGCGCACCAGAAGGGCAGGTGGGGGTAGCAGGGGGACTTAGAGCAAATTGCCATGCTCAGATCTTCATCGGGGAGCATGCCTCTGCCTGAGGGGGAGAGGGTTCATGAAGGGGGTTTCTTTCTCCTCAGTCTTGGGCACACTGAAGTTTGCTTCCACACATTCCCTCAGCATGGCCCACACCACCGATGGTACCGTGCAGCCCCAGCTCTCCATGGGGAATGGGAGAGTCACCCCCAGGGCAGTGGGTCAGCCACAAGGCCCCATGAGACTTCTGCTAGTAATGGCAAAATGACATTTACTGAGCTTCAGGGTCTCTCTCTGTTGGCTAGCTGGCAGTATGATGCAGAGAGGGGAAAAAGAGAGAACGATGATGGTAGTTGTAGAGTTGGAGTAGAAATAATGAATTAAAAAAATCTTTGCTCTACACCAGCAGGTGCGTTTTACTTATTGTAACACCACTGTCCTTCTTGGGATATATTAATACACTGAAAATTTGTTAATGTATTATGAAATACACTGGAGTTGATAAGTGCTATATTGTGTTAAAATTCCAGCATTCTCCATCTCAGAATAATGTAATGACAACAAACCATTGCAGAACTTTTCATATGAAAATCCTGTTGAGAAACTGTCCCATCATGTGAAAGGTAGCAGATGTCCTACAAGTCCTTATTTTTCTAACTTTCTTACACACATTTTTTGGAGAAGATGGGGAAAGATGGATTTTTTTTTTTTTTTCTCTCTGCTGGACCAACATAAATTTAAAGCTTTCTTTTCCTTCTCACCATTGTGTAAACATGGTACATTATGTCTAGAAACTTATTAGTGCAAAAATACAGGGATGCTTTCTCATAAAGTCTGCCTGGTGGTCAGTGTACATAAAGAGTAAAGACCCAGCAAAAGACTGATTAACCCCTAGGTTAACATGGAGAAAGAAGAATCTTAAGCTTCTAACATTCATGTGTATTTTATATCTTTTCATCATCTTCAAGGAGGAAGACCAAAGAATTGAAAAAGGATCAGGGTCCTATAAAAGAAGCTAAAGATAATTTAATAAATAGATACCTGTGCATGACATGGAAACTTGCTCTGGCCCCAGCCATTTGTCTTTTCTGAGGTTAAATGATTTCCCTCTGAATCTCAGAAAAGTTGTAGACTGTTGCCTAAAATCATCTCTTGATCAGTTTTTAATCACTTTCTGGTTCTGATCCACATTAATTTCTGTCTCAATGAAGTTTTAAAAAGCTCTCCTTTCTAAAAGCTCTTTTAAAAGTTCTTATTCTGAGAACTAGCAGAACATAGAAAATTTCAAAAAATATATCTATTTCCTCAGTCTTAATCTATTTTGACAAAATACAAACAACAATAAACAATTCTGTTCTTACTTTCACAGATTAAAAAAAATCAAACACTTTAATTACCTGAGAAGGAACCTTAATATAGACTGAAATACTACAATTATTAGTGGTTTTTTTCTCTGAATTTCTGACTCTCTTGGTCGCTTCAAGGAACACTATTTAGCAAAAAGATTAAGAAATAAGCTGTTACAGAAGTTGAAGAAGGATATCAGAGTCCAGTTTTATTTTAGCAACAGGACAATATAAAATCATACAATCATTAAGCTTGGAATGGACCTCTAAGATCATCAAGTCCAACTGGCAATGCAACACCACCGTGCCCACTAAACCATGTCCTGAAGTGTCACAACTACATGTTTTTTGAACACCTCCAGTGATGGTGACTCCACCACTTCCTTGGGCAGCCTGTTCCAATGCTTGACCACTCTCTCCGTAAAGAAATTTTTCCTAATATCCAATCTAAACCTCCCCTGGTGCAACTTGAGGCTATTTCCTCTCATTCTTTCACTTGTTACTTGGGAGAAGATACCAACACCCACCTCGCCACAACCCCCTTTCAGGTAGCTGCAGAGAGCGATAAGGTCTCCCCTCAGCCTCCTCTTCTCCAGGCTGAACAACCCCAGTTCCCTCAGCTGCTCCTCATAAGACTTGGGCTCCAGACCCCTCACCAGCTTCATAGTCCTTCTCTGGACACGCTCCAGCACCTCAATGTCCTTCTTGTAGTGAGGGGCCCAAAACTGAACACAGGATTCAAGGTGCGGCCTCACCAGTGCCGAGTACAGGGGCACGATCACTTCCCTACTCCTGCTGGCCACACTATACATATATTCACAACGTGGAATTTTGTTGCTATTAGACAGCTCAGGTTTGATTAATGAATTATGAATATTTTAACATGCTATGCAAGAGCATTCCAAATTCTTTCAGTTAATAAAGTCAGAACTACCTCAGACATATCACAGAACTATCATTTCATACAAAATCCCTTTAAGAGATTAATGAAAGATACTGAGATGAAAATCTACCTTTGTACTGAAACCTTGTTTTTCAAAAGGATCTTAATGTTCATCAAAGCACTTTAAAGAAAAAAAACAAACCACAATCTTATCAGTAGAAAATAGGAAGGAAAAAAGTAAATGGAAGATTTCAAGTTTTTGATTAAATGATCACAAGTTTAAAAAACAAACTGATAAAGTATATGGGTTTTTTGAGTTTTTTTTTAAAGTATAAGTTAATCTAACTCAAGTGTACATAAAAAACTTTTTTTTTTTTTTTTTTTTGGTGAGCAGATAGATCAGTTTAAACCAGAAAGGCTATCAGTTATTATTTTACTATATAATATTGAATGTTTTCTATTTTAGAATAATTTTTTAACTAACCTAATTTTTTTGTTTCTGGGCTTAGGCAAGAAGGCATGTTCAAATGTTTCAAGTTAATATACAGCTTTCTTGATAAAAAAAAAATGAAACCGATTTCAAATCAGAAATACAGTTATCCCTGTTCCAGAGTCAATGAACATTAGGACATGCAATGCCATTACTTTAGTTTACTTTTTACAGAAAACGGTACTGTGAAGAACTGTGGGTCAAGTAAGACTTAGTGTGATCAGAAACAAACTATACATGGAAATAATCCCTGAAAAATTAATCAGAAAGTTAAATAAAATAAAAAGCTATTGATTAGCGCAATCTGCTGTAGTGCTTCATGCAGCCTCGCTAATTGGCACGTAGAAAATACGGCATATTAGAGCATGGTCAAATTGACTATACCAGACGCTGATGATCCGGGTTAAGTGGTTGCTATCTCACTGCTTGGTGCTACTGCTTCCGTTCTGTTGGCTTTATTATTTACCTGACCACTCTCCATCTCACCCCATGAAACGATCTAAGATAAGGACAAAAAAGCAAAGCAAAAAACAGAAGCACCCTTTGTGCTGAGTGCAATAAAATATGTGCAAATAATACAAATCTGTTTTAGCTAACAAGGTAAATACAGTTTATTCAAAACTATCATAAAAACAACCCTTTTACAGTCAAACAGTCAATCAATTTTCTGGTCATAACTGCCCCTTAGGGTTCAAAGAGAGTTTCAAAGGTTTTTTTCTTTTTTGCTTTTAGTTAATCAATAAAGATATATTACTAAGAAGAAAATACATCTTTGAGAGGTTTGCACATGGCTTCTGGCTTAAATGGAAAAATACTACTTTTTAATGACATCAATTCAAAGTGCAAATTTATGTTTATAAATTAATATACTCAATATATTTTTTACAGAATGCTTAATCTGTGTGTCAAGATTAAAGCAAATTCACTATTTTTACATTTCATAAATGCTGCTGACTATCATATATTCTTCTCTGTAACTTTCAAAATAGCAATATAGCCTGAGGAAGTAATCGTCCTCCAAGCCTTTCAAATAAGGCTGTTCGTGTGGATGACTTTGAAGGGAATTTTCTTCTGCACATTGATGTGTGCTGGTTAATGTTAGGTGGTGAAAGGGTGGAAAAAAGCTGAGCTGCAGAGCACAGCAGTATGATATGTAAGTGGAATTTATTTCACCAGGGAAATGGGTAGCTGTAATTATTCACATGTCAGTCTTTCAAGATAAATTACATTATTTGTACACTTCAAATAAGATTTATCCCTTCACTACTATATTTAAAAAGCCTAGTTTAATTGTTCATTTTTTAATACTTCATGTTTCATTCCAGCTCCATGCACCAACCCGATGGATATAAAATGTAATTCATTCTATAGCCAGTCAGGCTCCTTCAACCAGAAAGATAAAATTTAAAGTACTTATGAACCATGAATTCTTTTGTAATAATATGTAAACAACCTATCATCTACTCTGGCAACTGATAGAAAATGCTTCACATTAAACTGAAACATAAAACTGATGATAAAATGGGCTTTCTTAGAAATCTGGTAAGAAATAAACTTTGAATGATGTAGTTAAATCAGCTGCTTTTATTTTTTTCTGATACTTTCATACTTTTATTCAAACACAATATCATATTTAATTCATATTATTGTTTCAAACAGACTTAATTTTAATTATTTTCTATTAAATTAACTACTGGAATCTTTATTGGTGTTAATTTCATACTACTCTTTGCATGTAGGTGTGACTTCTGCTTTCTCCGTTCTCTGAGAATCATACTCTAATAAGGTCTTCATTTCTAAGCAGCACAGTCAAAAAGTAAGGAATAATCCATGCATTCACAAGCACAAACTATATTCGTAGAAGAACCTGAGACCCTCCTAGTTTCCACAGAATCCTACTGTCTCTTCCACATAATTTGTACTGGAGATTGTTCCAAAGACATTCAGCACAAGCATCTACACCACACCAATTCAAGCAAAAGTCAAGCCAGTAAGAGATTAGGTTAGATAGTTATTAGGTCCAGGTACACATAACACCAAATTATCACAAGCTTTCTTATGCTGCTCCTAAGAAATTCCAAGAATCAATGAAAGGGCTGAACTGCTTCCTGTCCTTTTCTGTAGATCAATCCATGTCCATAAAACTTTCCTCTGGAAAGTCCGTCAAGTCTCATCCTCTCTCATCAACTGAATAACTGCCCCAAACTAGGAACACTGACCAGGTAGTCTAAGCAGACATTGTAGACAACATTATCCTTATATCTCTTTCCCATTGTTTGTAAAAAGACCCATCTCCTTGCTTTCTTAAGCTTAAACAAAATCAGTAATTCATGGTGAGCAATTCAGTAAAATGGAACTTCACAAAGAAAACCAACAATAGCGAGACATAAAAGCACTTGGAACAATTCATATCATCCACAGTCTTCTCTCAGATCACAGAGCCTGAAACTCGACAGTAGACTGATATCATTCACATGCTTTAAGTTTTCTCCAGAGTATATTTAAACATAATTTATCTGTGAACAACCAAGACCGTGCCTTAACTGATCAGACTATGACCTAGCCAAGCTGCGTCATACAGCAGATAAACAAAATGTAAATGATCCTGGTCTCTTATATAAACTCTATCTGCCGTGGACTGCCAGCCATTGACGGAAGAACTAAAATGTAGTTCAGACAACTGTTCAATTTCCTTTCTCAGGACAAGGTAAATTTTAGTCTTTGCCCCTGTTTGATTCAGAGGCAGCTTCCCTTCCAAGATGAAATTTTACCAGAATTCAGTTCATGTATTTACACATAACTATGGAGATTGAACAGATGAGAAACGAAAGATGTACCTAATTTCCAAATGCATTCTGTAAAATGTATTTTATATCTGGTAATATTAATGCTTTAAATTACATTTAAAGTTGGTGCTTCATTTTAAAGTGCCTGAAATCTTTCTTTGTAATACAACTCTTCCTGAGGTATCAAGAATAGGAAACATTTGCAAAAATGAAACCAAAAGCCTTTTATATGACTTTCTGAAAAAAAGAAAAAGGCAGGGAGAGAGAAAAGAATGAAACAGAGAGTCAGAGGGATTTTCACCACAGACAAAGTGAGAATACTCACCTAGTATGTGGCAAATGTCAACTTCAGGTCCCTTAATGCACTGATCTTTCACACCCTAAGGGAGAGCTCTGTTACAGCCACTCTGAAATATTTTGGGTTCCGTATCTCTCATTTGCCTTCACTGAAGATGTTCAGATCATTCTATTCATATAGCAAACCATTTTGAGCCATTTAAACTTTGATGAATCATTATAAAAATTACTTTTTAAAAGCAAACCATTATTTTTAATGAAAATTTGAAAGAATCTGATCTTGCATCATTATGTTTAATAACAATTGAAAAGAGAATCTGATCTTGCATCTCCCACATAGTAGGGGAGTGAAGCTGCTATCTTTTTGATCAAAACAATACAACCTGGATTTCAGAAAAATTCTCAAAATAGGTATGCTGGTATGAAAAAGATTGTACTTTGATGGAAAGCATATTTTCCAAGAAGAAAAAGCGTGCAAACCTCACAAAAATATATTTATTTTAAAAAGAAGAAAGGGGAAAAAAAAGAAAGCAATAGACCAGCTGTTTAACTGATTCAATGAATATTTATAAACTGCTACATTAGATGTTTCAGCACATAAAATTAGGAACCCATGCTTCAGAAACAGAGTTAGTGTTTGATTACAGTTACGGAGGGGCTTGCCCACAAGCTAGTGGGGCTTATTGACAGGGTTTTAAACTAGACTTGAAGGGGGAGAGGGACAATATCAGGCTTGCCCATGACTAGCTGTGAGACAACACACCAAGGTTAGAGGGATGGGGTGCTAGCAAGGGCCCTCAGCCTGTTGCTCTGAGACATGCTGGGTACACAGTAGCATGCTTGAAGTCTTATGGAGATGAGCCAGGGGCTTCTGAGGTAATAGGAGCCAACAGGGAAACACCAGTGAAATAGCTCCAAAAACACTAAGGTGTGTTCCTTTAAGAGGGTGACATGGCCGACAGCCCACTGAGGTGCCCCTACGCCAGTGCGTGCAGCATGGGCAACAAAGAGGAGGAAGCAGGAAGCAAACTGTGCTGCTAGAAAGCTATGACCTGGTTGCCATTACTGAAACTTGGTGGGAAGAATCCCACAACTGGAGCGTGGCTGTGGACAGCTACAGGCTCTTCAGAAGGGACAGGTGAGAAAGGAAGGGAAGATGTGTTGCACTCTACGTCAAGAAATGAATGGAGTGTGAAGAGCTGTCTCTGAAGAATAGCTCTGAGCAGGTTGAAAGCTTGCGAGTAAGAATCAGAGACCAAGGCAACGGAAGGAACCTTATGGTTGGTATCTACTACAGGCAGCTTCATCAAGGGAAATCTATTGATGAAGCCTTCTTACTCCAGCTACAGGAGGCATCACACACAGGCTCTCGCCCTGCTGGGGGACTTCAACGACCCCAAAAACTGCTGGAAAAGTAACATGGTGAGCTGCAGGCAATCCAGGAGACTCCTGGATTGCATGGACGTTAACTTCCTGTGCCAGGTAATAGACGGCCCTACCAGAGGGGAGGCCATACTGCACTTGTTGGTCACCAACACAAGTGCATTAATTAATGATGTCAAGATTGGAGGCAGCCTGGGCTACAGTGATCATGCACTGGCGAAGTTTGCAGTCCTGAGGGATATGGGGCAGGTGAAGAGTAAAGTCAGGATGCTGAATTTTAGGAAAGCAAACTTCCAGCTCTTCAGGGACTTGGTCAATAGGACCCCCTGGGAACCTGTCCTCAGGGACAAGGGAGCAAAACAGAGCTGGCAGACCTTTAAGGACACTTTCCATTGAGCGCAAGAGCTCTCGATCCCATGGGGTTATAAATCAGGAAAGGGAGGCAAGAGACCAGCATGGCTGAGTCAAGACCTGCTGGTCAAACTAAAGGGCAAGAAGGAAATGCGCAGGCAGTGGAAGCGGGGACAGGTACCCTGGGAGGAGTACAGGAATGCTGCCCAGTTGTGTAGGGATGGGGTCAGGAGGGCCCAGGTGCGGCTGGAGCTGAATTTGACAAGCGATGCAAAGAATAACAACAAGGACTTCTATAGATATATCAGCCAGAAAAGGAAGGTCAAAGAAAGCTTGTCCCCCTTGGTGAGCAAGGCTGGAAACGGGTAACAACAGATGAGGAGGAGGCTGATGACTTCTTTGCCTCAGTCTTCACTGGCAGTCTCTCTTGCCACACCTCTCAAGGGGATGGACTGAAAGATAGGGAATGGAGGAGTAAAGTCCCTCCCACTGTAAGAGAAGATCAGGTTCAAGACCACCTGAGGAACTTGAACATGCACAAGTCTATGGGACCTGAGGAGATGCATCCCAGAGTCCTGAGGGAATTGTCTGATATAGTTACCAAGCCACTCTCCATGATATTTGACAAGTCCTGGCAGTCAGGTAAAGTCCCTGGAGACTGGAAAAAAGGAAACATTGCACCCATTTTTAGAAAGGGTAGCAAGGAGGACCCTAGGAGCTGCCGACCCATCAGCCTCACCTCTGCGCCTGGGAAGACCATGGAACAGATCCTCCTAGAAGCTATGCTAGAGGCCCTTGGAGGGCAGGGAGGTGACTCGAGACAGCCAGCATGGCTTCAGCAAGGACAAGTCCTGCCTGACCGACCTGAGCAACCTGGTCTATTTGAAGATGTCCCTACTCACTGCAGGAGGGTTTGGACTAGACGACCTTTGAAGGTCCCTTCCAACCCAAAGTATTTTATGATTCTATGATATTTTCTCAAAAATTTGCAATACTTTAGCATACACAGTTGAATGTGATGGATAAACATAGTATTCATATTTTAATATAACATGATTAAAAAGCATTCACTCTGAACTAGTGTTTGTCTATACATCTCCATCTTTATGATTTCCAGAGTAGACACTTTCAAAACAATTTACCATAATTAAATAATAATAAATACTATAAACATCTTCATAAAATAAAGTCCACTTGAGCAAGTATTAAACCAGTTGAAAAGCACAGACTTGTCCTCTACATTGAAAAAACTTCCCTTTCTTCAGGCTTCTGATACCATTTAACATATTATGATCTGTGGTGAACTTTTTGGATGATTTCTGAAACAGCAGACTGGCAAAGAAAGTGTAATAACTAAAATCTTCTAACTGAGAAGTAGCACCATAATAAATGTTTATGATTAGGAGTGTTGTTTTGGAATGAAAGAAGTGATTGCAATCTGTTCTAATTTTACCAGTGCAATATTTGTATGAGAGAGGAATTTACTTTTAGAGAAGATTGGTTCTGTTTTACTTAAACATTTAAACCTACCTGTATTCAGATATCAGACTCAGATATACAAGGGGGTGTTTTTCATACTATATCATGTGTGATTTCAGTTACTTTGGGGAGATTCTTCTGCACCAACACAATTAGTGCAGAGCATCTACACAAGTAGTAAAAACTGAACTTGAGCATTAAAACAGAATTCCAGTTTTCTAAATTAAAGAAGTATAGTCTATACTGGAGGGAAGAGAGGAAGAGAAAAACACTGTGTTCTGGGATGTGGCCTTTGCTGTCCATTTGGGACGTTTTGCTGAAAATAATGAATCCAGATTTACAGTCCTAGTAAGAGTTCCTACGGAAGTCAAAGGCACTGTGATGCATTCTGGATTCGAAGAACAAGCTTCTCTTTTGACTCAAATGGAAACAAAAATATTTTAAATCACCTTTCCCCAATGAAACATTCCCTCAAACCATTTTTCAGTGAAATCTACTTCTTGATTTTGTATTCATGTGAAAATGATAAGAAATAAATCTTCCAAGTTTTCTAACTGCTTATACACATGCAATTTACAGACCTGCAGAAAAGAGGGACAGTCTGCTAAACAGAGTGAACAACTGCACTGTGGCATCACAGGGACAAAATTTTGGCAGAATTTCTAACTGCACTAGGTACTAGAAAGACATAAAAAGTGTCTTCACACATAGCAAAGCCTTTTTTGTCCTGTAATATTGGGTTCCCTAAAGTAGGCACTATTTCGTGAACTGACTGAGATGTTACGACAAACGTAAGATGAAGCACGTTCCTCGGTATTCTAGGGAGCTGCTTGGAGTCAAAATAAGGTGAACAAGCCCCTGAGTGCTTTTGAGTTTGCTGCCATTAATCCCCATTAGATTTGCACTGAAGAGCAAGTCAAACAATATGCTGCTGAGCTGACAAAACATATCAAACTGCCTCAAGCAGAGAATTCAGTGGAGCTGATGATACTATAAGATTGTACTTAAATGTTGTAGGATGCTCACTTCCCAGACCAATGGAACCTTAAAGCTGCGATTTAAAAGATTTGTTAGCTTGCTGTGTTATCAACACAGGGTGTTAGGAAGTAAGAACAGTTCTCTTTCTAACATTTAGTGGTCACTAAGGACAGGAAAAGCTCAAGAATTCCCCTTGTGTTCTGCTGTACAAGGTCAAAAGCAAAGCCAGAAGACCATGGAAACAGAAAAGAAAAAAAAGGAAATGATTAAAGAGAAAGGCATGCTGATGAAAAGGTGTCAGGGAGGCTATGAAAACAGTTTTGCCAAGTTGCTATGAGAGACCACTAAAAGAAGGGTAAGATGTTAGAGTAGAATTTGATATGGTCTAAAGGCTAAACATTTGCTGAAGCATGTGCAAAAATATAAATACAGAGAGATTCTCACCATGGCAAACCCTCCAATTTCACTCCTGACTACCATCAAGTGAAAGAGCAGAAAACCAGCGATTAAGAGGGTGCTTGTAAATGCTAGCTTGTTGTGGCTATTCACAGAACAGTTCACCCAGTGTGCTTCTTGCTTATATACTCCCTCAGAAGTCCATATACTTCAAACGTACAGAGATGCCAGACCATTAGACTTAGCTATAAAAACTAACCCACTTTGGATAAAATTGGTTTAGGGGAAAAAAAGTGGACCCAGATTGAAACACAAACCAGGTTTACCAAGTTTTCATATTAATTACTGTATTTCTGAAAAAAAATATGCAGTCTGTCCTCAAGACAAGCTTGTGATCACACATTAAATAAGAGTGTGGCTAATACAGTTTGTCTCTTATCTTTCATAATCTTCTAGTACTTTTGAAGAGGTGAAAAATCACAAAATATTTTAATTTATTTGGTCCTAGATTTCCAGTGATAGAGAATTTTCCACTAAAATGTTGTCCTTCTGTTTTCAGGTAACAAATATCACTCAATAAATCATGACCTTGGAATGCTTACCAACTTACAGATTTGACTTAATATACAGAACAATCTCAATGCAGGTGCTTGTTTAATTCCTAGGTTTGTAAAGAATCTCATCCTTTCATGTTTCACTTCAAATGTAGGCCCACTGAAATAAGATATAATTTAATTGGGTTCTTTTTACATCAACATAATATCTTACTGACATCAGCTCTTATGAATGTTTATGGACAATTTATCTGATTATCACAAAGGTACATCTTCATTAAGTAATTATGTGCACTTGCTAAGAACTTTAGCCTAAATTATTTTTTAATTAAGTTTAAAAGGAAAGAAAGTTATTGAATAAAAACATGAGTACAACAGACAGCTGTTCTCGGTGTGTTTAAATCTGAACTAAGTGACATCCAATAAAATCTGTGAATCTTAAGAGAGTGTGCCACAGGTAAAGACAAGTATTTACCCTAAGCAAATAATTCAGCATCAGAAATCTTTGTATCTTTATGTTACATGGGATAACCAGTACTTCCTATGTTTCCTCCAAAAGAGGCAAAACAGGTTTTTCTGAAGCACAGATACAGTGTAATACATAATAAATTACACCCGAATCCTATTTTAACTCATGTGGCAGTTAGCCATAATAATTGCTTTTATTGCCTTCTATAATAATATATATTACAAAATTAGAGTGCTGTTGTATTCTCTTAAAAAAAATGAGTCTTGAAATACAACATATACCCCATATATATCCATGTATGATTATCTCCACATATAATCTTAACAATTTTCAGCTGTCCAAATAATTTTCAACCTGGGTCTTTCCTATAGTAATTTTTTGCTTTTTTATTAATTCTTCACATCGATTACTTACTGGTTTTTGCCACTGCAGTTTTTTCTTTGGCTTCTCTGTTCAACATCTGCTATTTGAGTAATGTTAGTTAACAGCTAGCAATACACATACCGACTGTTTAACAAAATTATTGCTACACCATTATAGTTAAGGCTATGTCAATACTTCTGCAATAAAAACTGTTTTTCTGAGATTTATAATTCAAACATAAAGAAAAAAAAATCTGGGATGAAGCTCGGCACATAAGGTCATAGCCCACCACAAATTTGTTTTACCAATCTCCAAACAAATTGATTCTGCCATTTGGAGTGATGCAAGTGTAAATAAAAACGTAGATTTACCTGTTTAAAACTAAACACTGTTGGCCATATACTCATCTGTGGCAGCATCAAGACTTCTATGGCCTTTCATTAGGAACAAACTTAACCTTCAACGTAAATTACATATTCCTGATTTTATATATAAATATATATTCTCATATATATATATTCACATGCATAATAGAGGGGTTTATGATCCCTACAGCTGACATCTCCCTTTGAAGGCTAATTCCATTATGGAGCATCTCCACTGATGCACACTGGCTTATATGAATTGCAGACATGACCCATATTTTATCTCTTTCTTTCTGTGAGGGTGCAGTTTTCCAAAGGAAGCTTAAGAACAAAATGCTCACCACCTTTGTTCCAATCACACAGCTGTGGCCAGCTGTGGCCAGTCTGCCCTTGAGTGTCAACATGCTACCTGGTTGGAAATTTTTTGTCTTGCTGGGCTTTGTACACTCAGGAAACTATAAATGGGCTCATTCTTCAGGCCATACTTGCAGACTCTGCATGCACAGCAGGCCCATTAGGATCACCATGAGGACTCCTGCTTATCTTGAACACATTTAAGAAACTAAAAGAAGGTATTTATAATCAGTCTACTTTACTTCTGTCAACACACAGAGTTAAGTTATACAAATGTAGATGTCAAATAAACACTTGTTCCAGATACAATTTTCTCATTTTCTAAACTGATACATGTTAATATAACATAAGCGCTGGGAAGATGAGCCCTTGTACTACTGCAGTGAATTTAATATCTTTGACCTAATTCAGCAATTGCCACTGACAGCAAGGCTAACTCAGTTTCTTACCTTTATTTCATCTGAGAAAATTCTTTTCTCAAAAACAGAGCTGACCTATATTATCAATTTCTAGTATCGAAGGAAGATTTGTCAAGAGTCCTTCAAGGGGTCAACTTTCCTTCTAGAGGAAATTTGCATAGGATGGCTTGCCAGTAACTGCATGCCTTCAGAAAAATTTATGCATCAGACTGAGAATGAAATGGCATCTTAAGCTCCTTAAGACAGTACAACATTCTTCTTCTACAATACTATTTAAGAAGTAAAAATCATCTCTGTGTTACCGGAGAGATGTAATTATGGTGTCAAGTCATCAGACACAAAGTGCAGCAGTCCAGCTGAGAATGTAACATGTGTACTAAGTAATGTGATCTGGAAACCCCTTTTTCAAGTCACTGTCTTGAAAGCAAGACGAGTGCTATAGTGGCTAATTCTACAGTGATTCAATTGTTTCATTTTACTACAACATTTTTTTCAGTCCTGTTTCAACTCAATAGTTGCATACAGTTTTTTTCATCTCTAAGCAACCTTCCACTTATCCATCTGGAATTAAGTTTCTCCTTCATCTTCACTTTTTATATGATTCTACAATTATCTTTCCTCCCACCCTCTTTTTATATTCATAATTTTTGAGACAAAATACTTGTGATGTCATCTGGTTTGGAGAACTTTTATTTGGTTTGGAGAAGATTTAGTTCTTCCCTCTTTTCTTATTTTTTAAAATCTTTATTTAATTTCCTCTTTTAAAACTTGCTTTGAAACTAATCTCACTGGGTTAAAGAAAGATCAGTGGACTTAATCCAGTAGAAACAGCACATTTCCCATCATCACAACTCAAAAAACTCAATGATACTGGCTGATAAGGTGGCTGAATTATCACTTATCTTGCCCTCTGTCAATTTGGTGAACTGTAAAGCTACAATATCATGATGAAAACCATGATCAAGAGAGGAAAAAACCCACAAATATTTATATCACATTGAAGATTCTAACTTTGATTCTGGCTTTTCATCATTTTACTAGATTCTAGGCCTTTCCAGTTAGCACTACCTTAACAGTATTTCCCCTCTTGCTCTCCTTCTAATTTCATTTTTCCTCTATCCTACTCTTCAGCCAGTTCTTTGCATTTTTTTTCTCTATGCAGCAGTGTGTTAAAGCATTTCAACAACTGCTGAAACAGTTTAGCAGAACTGCTGTTCTCATGATATTCTAGAAGACCTGACAAATACCGAATAAAAGACAACAGTGGAAAGATATGTGTATGGTGGTCCTGAATGAGGAGGTGTGTGAATGTATTTGTACTCATGGGAATTCATTGACTTTTATCTTTTGAGCCATTACATTAATTTCTCTCATCTTCTGTCTTTTCATTTGTCCAAACCTTTTTAGGTTACCATTCTTCACTTGGAGAAATGGCTGAGCTCTACTTTCTGTACATTTTTATTTGGCATTTATTACCACTTTAAGTAACAATTATGAAAATATTTAACTTTGGTATGCTCAGAGAGCCAAAGAAAGTTTGAACCAAGTTGAGAACACTTTCTAATGTCTTGGTTCTTCCTCCTTTTCTCCAGTGTAGAGATATTATTTCTATTCATGTAGTCTTTACTGGCTTAATGAATAACCTGTGAATATCTTCTTTTCTACCTCAATTCATCTAAATGAAAAATGTGTTTATCACATTTATTAAGTACACTGCATGTAACAATGTTAGAAGCAGCATTATTATTTTCATGGTAAGCAAGCAGACAGGCTACACAGAATCATAGAATCCTTGGGTTGGAAGGGATCTTCAAAGGTCGTCTAGTCCAACCCCCCTACAGTAAGCAGGAACATCTTCAACTAGATCAGGTTGCTCAGAGCCCCGTCCAGCCTGACCTTGAATGTTTCCAGGGATGGGACATCTACCATCTCTCTGGGCAACCTGTGCCAGTGTTTCACCACCGCCATTATGAAAAATTTCTTCCTTAGATCTGGTCGAAATCTGCCCTCTTTTAGTTTAAAACCATTACCCCTTGTCCTATAGCTACAGGCCCTGCTAAAGAGTCTGTTCTCATCTTTCCTATAGGCCCCCTTTAAGTACTGGAAGGCCGCAGTAAGGTCTCCCCGGAGCCTTCTCTCATCCAGGCTGAAAAACCCCAACTGTCTCAGCCTGTCCTCACAGAAGAGGTGTTCCATTGCTCTGATCATTTTTCTGGCCCTCCTCAACAGGTCCATGTCTTTCCTGTACTTAACACTCCAGAGCTGAATGCAGTACTCCAGGTGGGGTCTCACCAGATATCTAATCAGCACTGGGAAACTATTTACAGAAGTTTAGATACCTTTTCAAAAATATGTAAAACTAAGGAGAACTATCCAAAAACTTCACTTTGAATTTAAGATTTTTTTTTAACTTTCTGAGTTTAATTTTAAAATTTTATTTTTTTCAAAGGTATTGCTGAGAAAATTTCACACTTTTTGGTCTTATTAAATTGATTTGATTTTCATGTTTTGAAATTAAGCTTCTGCAATCTTAAAAAAAAAGAGAGAGTGCTATAGCGCATCAAAAATGATAGGTCAACAGGAATTGGGCTTTACCCAGCCTTCTAAGCTGGTTTATCCTTTTTAATGTAAGAATCCCAAATGCTGGAGCAGTTACACATTAATTGTTCAAGAGGCAGTTTTATTTCAAAACTCTAAGCTATAGTATGGTTCTCAATAAGAAACAACATACTTCACTAATGGGGATATAGTCTTGTAAGTTTGTTATCACATACTTACAAATACAAAACCCTTATGATTTCTGTTTTTATTGTATCCTAGGGAGAAAGTGCAGAGTCAGTGTAAAACTTTTACTGACTACTGAGAGGCCTGAAAAATTAATGAATTTTGCAATTAACTGTTAATTAAAATATTAGAACAGATTTATTACAAATTGTAAAGACAATTAGGAAACTGAAATCTTGTGGACTCTCCTTTCTTTGCAAGACGAGGGAGAAAATTTAAATTATCTGTTTCTTTCTAGGATTACATTTTCTATTATTTCAGAAAACTGTGTATTGTTTACAAAACTTTAAACACTCATTTGGGGTAAGAGCATTAAATACGTTGGAGACAACAAAGGCATCAAGTATATCTGAAAGCAGTAAACATTGATTTAATGCAGGTTTGTAAAATTTGTGTTTCTACTGGAAAAACTAGTTTTTAAAACTAGCAAAACATTAATAAAGTTTACTTAACATTGTGACTGGACACTTTTCCAGTCACAACAGGGCCTAAATAAATTAAGTATTTGAGAGAATACAGACTACATCAGAGGAACATAAATAAATAAATAAATAGATAGATAGATTTTTAAAAATGTGAAGGAAATTACCAGAGTAGGTAAATAATTTGAGTTATGCTCTTCACCTAAAATAAAATCTGACAAACTCAATCTTGTCTTCAGTGCACTTAAAACCAAATGGAATTACTTCAAGTTCAACGGTATGGCATTTGGGTTCAATAGGGTCTCAGGGACATATGAGGGTTGAATAAAACTCAATTTTGTTCTGATAACTGTGCTTAGAGGACAATTTTCCAGATTCATGTAAAGATTTCAAGATGCCATAAATATTATATATATTAGGAAATTATTATCTCATCTGATACAGGTATAAGAGTAGACATTATCATTTTATTAAAATAAACTTTGGAGTGGATGGTTACTTGACATATTATTGATGAATTTGTCAAGTTTTAAGAAAGGGTACAAAGGAGCATGTCCATTTTTTTATAAGACACAGATGATGTTCTGCATCCTTTTTTTTTTTTTCTTTCTTCTTTTTTCCACAAAATGGGATCCACTAGGTAAGAAAGATGCACAGAACACCTTGGGAAGCCACAAGGCCACACATCCAGTTAATTAAAAAACAAAGAGAGCACTCTTCTACAAAAAACTATCTGCTTGTGAAGTTAGAGTAACCATAGCAATAAATACTGCTTATATTTCTATAAACTGGAGTAACTTTAGTAAAATCAACCACACAAACATTAAAAAAAAAATTACATATAAATTCATACAAAATTACAGGGAGACTCTCAAAGTGCCATTCCGCTTAAGAATTCTGACTCTTCCCTTAGTGGATGTAGCGCAATGCCTTAAAGTTTATGAAATTTGTTAACCCTGTGTTGAGTCAAGCAAGGAAAAGTTCAGCCGGCTAGAGCGGGGTGGGCTGTGGGGGGTGTTATCACATGCTTATTCGTGTTTCTACAAAGAGTCTGTGCTGAATGCCCCAGTCTGTACTGTAGCCCCAGTCATGAAGCGAAATAAATGTCAGGCTCTAATAATTGTAGTCAGAAGCTAATGCAAAAAGAGAACAGATTGAAAACCTTCCCCTCCTCTCCGGGGACAGGAAAGGCTGCTGTCCCCAGAAAGTGAAAAGTGAGGGGGAGAGAGTGCAGGTGGTTGAC
>NW_010550997.1:13323-14263 GCF_000687285.1 Phaethon lepturus | reverse complement strand
AGGAATGATTGCCTAATTGAATAACCTTCTGTTGGCAGAAAGATATTATTCAGAAACAGGTGATCCCACCCTCTTGCCCTTGCAGCAGGTGGCATTCAGTCAGATGGACAAATACAAACATCAATGTAAAGAGCAGGACAGACACCAGCTGTAACTTCCATCTATCCAGGCACCTGGGGAGCGAGTTTTGACAATGCTGCTTGAGGGAACAGAAAATGAGATGTATTTTAATTGGCTAAAGCCTGGATTTGGATTGTAACATTTAGCTCCCATGAGCAGAGCCATTCCAGATTTTCCAATTACAGGAAATCTGACAAAGGATGTCAAAGACAAGTCTCTTCTTTCTAAAAGGGACTTGTATCTTTTAGCTGACTGTTAATTAAAGAAAAAGGAACGTACTGGTTTTTAGGGACATGATAGTAGTGAAGGAAAATGAATGGATGGTTGGGGACTGAACATCATGAAGATGAGAGGTCATTTCTATTGCTATGTATGCTTCCTTTGTCATTTGTACAGGTTGCTAAAATTCTTTGAATGCCAGTTTCTCAATAATACAGTACAGATAATACTATTTTTCCTCCTGCTTGTTATTTGTCCTATCTCTTAGAGATGCCCAGAGTGGGGCAAAAACTCTTTTCTTCTGTTTAGAAGCAGTTAGCTCAATCAAAACATGATCATTTTGGGTTTTCAAAAAATTATACTATTATTATTACTATCAATAACTGAAGTCCCCTACCAGAAGCCAAGCCTGTACTTTAAAAATTGAAATATTAATTCACCAAAGCACTTGAAAAAATCCTTAACCTTAATGCATTCTTAAATGAATGAAATTCAGGCACATGCTTAAAGGTTTGGCTGAATGATGGGACAGCTCAAATGCTTCTCTAAATTGCAGCAGAAGTCTGCCAGAATACCTGAAAACGTAATGACCCATTTCCCT
>NW_010550997.1:12579-13303 GCF_000687285.1 Phaethon lepturus | reverse complement strand
GGGGGGGGAGGGGGGGGGGGGGGGGAGCTAAGAAAAAAGAAAGGCTTTAATTACAAATGTCAAGCACAGATATGTAATTGATATTATAACATAGTGTAGGCAGAGACTCATTTCAGATAAATGATGGGTTCAATAAGCAAGAATCCTTAAAGTGTTAGCTAGCATGCTTGCTTCCTCAACTCCAAGGCCAAAACACTCAATCACCAGGTCCCAATTCTTCCTTCATGGACTGATAGTTTTGCATGGGTTTGCAACTATAGCAAATGGGTCTGACATGGAATGATTTGGGGTGAATTATAAGTACCCTGCTGAAAGTTAGGTCCAGAGTGAATATCCAGGCTGAATTTTGAAAGTCATGAAGATGGTACTCCCAAAGATATGGTTCAGTTACCAAATGACATAATGCATAAAGCTACTCCTGGGAAACAATCCATAGTGATCTACTCCTGCAGGCCAAATGCCAGCTTTACTACTGGGAATTATGCCAGTAGACAAGTCTACTGCCTGGGTGGCATATTCTCCAGGACTAACCAGTCTGCACAGGGCAGGATCAATGACGTAAAGAGGCTACTACTTTTCAAATTACTACTTTAAAAAAAAAAAAAAATCAACAAAAAAAGGACTATGTACCTGCAAACTAAAGATGTTTCAGCTTCCAGGATAGTAATTGGGGTTTCATTATATCCATCTGGAATTACAGTGAGTGATAAGGTAAATTGATGTT
>NW_010550997.1:5474-12548 GCF_000687285.1 Phaethon lepturus | reverse complement strand
TTCCCTCTTCTAATACCTTTCAGGTACCTTTGTAAGGAAAATAGGTGAAAAAAACAACCATCAAACAACTGCTCCCTTAAGGGAACTCATGGTAAGTTTCTACATCTAGAGTCCCTGACACAATACAAAGATTTTCAAGTACACAAATAACAGAGAAAAGAATGACAAAGGCAAACTTGCCAGAGAGGAACTTCCTCTCCGCAAGAACTGTCAGGCTCCAAGGAATGTACAAACAAATGAATCAATCCTATAAAAGTAGTCAGAAATACAGGAGTTCATATCACAGTTTCTCTTTGGGAGCAAACTTCGTGATTGTTTTAACACAGTCCAAACCACACTGATGTCCTCGCTGACTTGCCAAATTTAGATACCATGGAAAAAAAAATATTTGTAAGAATCAGCATGCTGATCTGATGATTACAATCCTATTTCCAACAGATAATTAAAAGTCCTATTCCCTTCAGCCTATTAACACCAAAATATGCTAGGGAAATCCATATTTTGTCACAGCTGTGTCTTATCAGTGCAGGATCTATGCGGTAGAAATAAGGTAGAAGCTCAAGTAAAGTTTGGACTATGTCCATAACTAAACATTCTGACAAAAAAAAAAAAAAACAAAGCATGCATTTTTACAATTTAGGGTTAATCTTTGAATAAACTTCAACACAGAAATATTTTCAGTATGTTTCAATACAACTAACTGAATACCAACCCTCTTCTCTACCCCATCACAATACATTAAATCCTACAGCAACACTTAAATTTACCTTCCAAATAACAATGTCAATTTTTTGACAGATTCCCAAATCAGGGTTACAAGGATGTTCCAAAACAGTTCCCCTCAATCTGTTTGTATTGGTTAAAATAAAAGTTTTATTTTATAACTTGAATTGCACTGTCAGTACAGCGTATGATATTTTTATGAATAGCTTACAGGGACAGATAGTTTCCTCACCAATCACCAAATTAGTTATATTTGGGGAAAATATGGTGTTTGTTACAGAGACGACCACTCTTTTTATGCCATTATCAGGACAGATAATCTGTTCTTTTTTTTGTCGTTTTAAATGAGAAAAATATGATGAATTACCTAGACTAGGCTGTGGTTAGCAGAGCAAGCCACTCTTCAGCAGGTTACTCCTTTCCTCTCTTATACGAAGTTCCAAGGAGTCTTTTAAGACCACAAATGCTCAAGGCCTAATTTTACATCTCAGAGTACAGCTAAAAATCTCAGTAAGGTTGCAGCATGTTGCTATGCAGATCATAGACATTATAATAATTGAGAGAAAAAAACAATTCTGAAGAATACAAGATAATAATTCTTCAAAATAAGTAAGCAGCATGTCAAAATAAAATCATCTGATCTACTAGAATATCTATACTGACACCTCCTCCTTAGTTCACCCTTAGGTTTTAGTGTCTGTC
Organism: Phaethon lepturus; assembly: GCF_000687285.1. Lineage (NCBI taxonomy): Eukaryota > Metazoa > Chordata > Aves > Phaethontiformes > Phaethontidae > Phaethon > Phaethon lepturus. The sequence continues at coordinate 11,123 of NW_010550997.1, read as the reverse complement.
AAGAATTCACCCTATTTATAATACCACATAGGCAAGAGAACCTGGGTCACACACTGTAGCTGCTCTGTTTGTGACTGGGGAAACATCAATACAGTAAGTCTACAACCCAAGAGATAATATTATTTCAATATTTTTCTTGGGCTTTTCCATAGGAGTAGGAGGAAGTGTTCATAAACTCACATGAACTATCTGTTTACTTAATCTCTGATCTCTTGAGTCTTTATGTTCTGTATTTATGCTCTAGATTCTTGCAACATGCTGCAATACAACACCAAGGGTCATTAAAGAAACTGGTCTTTTCACACTCCATAGACTATTGCTCAGTAGTACTCTCCACTATATCAGTATTAATTGATTATGTGTATGATTAAATTAATAATATGACATTCCGTTGTAAAGGCATATTATATATTTATTACATATGAACTACATATCATATGCTGTTCAGTCTTAGGATGTTTTCAGTGAGGAAAAAGTGGTAGCGTCTTCAGGAGACTCAAGTTCCCCTGAAATGTCAGAAATCATACTACAAGACGTAAAGGCATAAAAGAAAGCCAATCTCTAAGATATCATGCTTTAAAACTTTGAGCTTATTAATCAGGAAAAAAAAAAATCATTGACAAGATGACAACATCCTGCGTGACAACAGTCAGCTTGATGTGGTGTGCAGCAATCTATTAAAAATCAGAATTTATGATGCAGCAGTTGAACCTGTTCAATTGTTGTGACATGCATTGTCCTGAGTGAATAGCACACTATATTAATATTTTAGTTAAAATTCCTGGACTGTATGGTTGGTTAATAAGCTGCAGTTCAGGTTGAGAATATATGGCTGTTCAATATAACTGAGTTATGAATAATCCTGCTTATTACAGAAAGAGCACCCTCCGAGATTCAGAGCAGACATGTCAATGGAACGGAGGGAGTTGCATTATTAATCCTCCCATGTTCAAATGTATCTCAGAAACCAACAGAGGTCATTACATAACCCACAGCATTATGCAAATATATGCTTTATTAAGACTTTTTACTACTTCTTGAACACTTAATATTAATCACAATGTTAACTACAATAAGCTACCAGTATAACTTAAAAATGCCTAAAAATGTTCTAAAAATAAAAATCTCTCGTTACTTTATATCTGGATTAAACACTGACATCTGGAAGAAACTGAAGTGGCTCTTGAAAATAAAAAATTAGCACTAATGATATTATTTCATGGAAATCTATGTTTGATTAGCCAAAGAAATACGACTACCTATGGAATTATACAAAAGGTTTGACATGAAAAAATATGTCGAGAGGACTCTTAGGAGATTCTGTCCCTTGTTTGTTTGCCTGACTACCCAAGGTTTTAAACTGCTGATATGCATTATTACAATTAATCATATGATTGCTTCACATCCAGGTTTTAGTCTTACTACACTTAGAACTGCTCTGGCACACTGGACCTTCCTGGGAATGACTGGTATTTGAAGACTTTGAAAATGAAAATCATTTTCCCTTGAAGAACTCTAAAGGAATACAAGCTTTGAAAAACTCTGTATGTCACTGACAAGCAATTGTTTCTGTATTAAAAAAAAAGAAGAAGAAAATTAGTCCCCACTCTTGTCTTATGTTTCATGGTGAGAAGTGTGTAGGCTTTAATGAAACCAATGACCACATAGAGAAAAACAGCTGTAATAGAACTGTTCGTCAGCCCTCATTCAAATTCCAGTAAAACAAAGTTAGCTGTTCTAGGAAATAGAAGCACTTAAATGTCTTAGTCCCCAAATCCTGACAGTGAAGACTGTTCACAACTATGGCTACACCTCTAAGCAAACAGTTTTGGTGCATTCTTTACGGCAAGAAAAGTGCACAATCATGTAATATTGTGACCAGAAATAGTTCCCGAGACAGAACTGCAAGGAGCTAATTATTTGCAAGGGAAAAATACTATTATAGTTTTCACACAGCACTGTGATTATAAGCACAGGGAACACAAATTCAAGAAGCATATCTAATGCTGCTAACAAGGAGAAACACAAATAATTGCCTCTCTAAATTTATTTTGGTTACAATGACATTTAATAAAATCAAGTATAGTTAAAGCAATAGCACAGTAATCACCTAAATCACATACTGAAGCGACAAGTGTTATGCCTCCACAAAGCACACACAAGCTCTCTCCTTCATGCCTGAAGCATTTGATATGAAATAACAAAGTTTGGAGCTATAAGTCCTGCATTAATACAGCACTGGATGACCTAATAGGAATTTCCAGAGTACTTATGCCCCGTGACCCAACAACTCAGAAACATGCTCAGGATTGTCAAAATCTATCTGAGTAGATAGAATATGCTGGTGTAGAAGCATTGTGTTGCGCTGTTGGAAAAAAGATTGCATTTAAATAGCATGCTTAGTGCATTCTCCTACATAAGTATCTCTTAATCACCCTGGCTGCAGAGTCTCAAATGTGTACAGTGAAGCAGCCACTAAGCTCTGTGCAGTTCCTTGGCAAGTCTAAATACTGACAGTATTCAGGATATGTTCTCTAACCATCTGGACATCATAAAACAGTAACTAAGGAAATAAATTGGAGATAACTTGCCAAGTAATTTGATTAGTTCAAAGCTAAGAGTAGCACTACAGTTTCTCCAAGAGGTGACACAGATCTGCATTACAAATTATACTTTCTAGTAGCATATTACAGTGTTGGGTTAAATCCATATTCTGCAACAGAACAGCAGATAGTGCATAACTTCCATGGTTACAACCGTAGTATTTGCTTTTGAGCAGCTCCCAATTAAGTACTGTGACATTTGTATTGGCTTCACTTTAGTCTAAAATACCACTAAAAGTAAATATACTATCAAACATCATTTTCATTCTGTATTTTTAACAGGTGAATCTGGTGTTCTTATTCTTCAAAAAAAAAGTCATACAGATTCAGCAAAACCAAAATTTGTCATCACTTCTAGTTATTCTCAGTATGTTTTGTCCTGGGGAAAAAAAAAAATCAACTCAATAATAAAAAGCCTTTTCTAAATAAGATCTTGATTTTTTTAGTAAAATATTGGTTTTGTATGTTTTAAAAAGAATAGGTAAATCCTACAGAAAATGTTTGGATTTGACCAAAAAGACATTTTAGTTGACATATAGTTGTTTGACATATTCAATTTATGAAGAATCTTCACTTCTTTGCTCTATATAGGTTTCATACTATCGAAATGTCTTCATATTTTTACAGTCTTGAGAAAACAATAAAAATCAGAACATCAGCTATTTGTACAGCTTTCACTGGTCATATTTAGATGGTGTCCCAGATAGAATAAGTCTATCTTTTGCTCATGTTGTTTATCAATGTTTCCTATGACTTACCACTTCTGTTCATACAAAATACCATCCTTGGCAGACTTTGTTAGATTTTATTTCTTTGATTTGCTTATCTGTCCATAACCACACCAAAATATACTGCAATTCAGCAAGTGTCTAGTAATATTATCTCTGTATTAGCTCATCTACAAACCTGTTAACCAAACTTGAGATGATGGAAAGGTGATATTTGTCCTCAAATTTGGATTCTGGATGCAAGGTTAATTCATGCTTAGAAATAAATTTACCTGTATGTATAAGACAACATATAAGATAACTATTGGTTATGATTAGTGATATGTAAATTAATGTGTAGTGCTTTCAGCTTTCATTTATTTTAAAAACTGCAAAATGTCTAAAGACTTGTGGAGTCTTCTTGCTTTCTATCCAGAGGATATCCTTTAATCAAGTAAATAATCATAGAATCATTTAGGTTGGAAGAGACCTTTAAGATCATTGAGTCCAACCATTAACCTAGCAATGCCAAGTCCACCACTAAACCATGTCCCTAAGCACCACATCTACACATCTTTTAAATACCTCTAGGAATGGTGACTCAACCACTTCCCTGGGCAGCTTGTTCCAATGCTTGAAAACCCTTTCGGTGAAGATTTTTTTCCTAATATCCAATCTCAACCTCCCCTGGTGCAACTTGAGGCCATTTCCTCTTGTCCTATTGCTGGTTACTTGTGAGAACAGACCAACACCCACCTCACTATGGCCTCTTTTCAGGTAGTTGTAGAGAACGATAAGGTCTCCTTTTGGCGTCCTTTTCTCCAGGCTAACCAATCCTAGTTCTCTCAGCTGCTCCTCATAAGACTTGTGCTCCAGACCCCTCACCAGCTTCGTTGCCCTTCTCTGGACACACTCCAGCACCTCAACATCCTTCTTGTAGTGAGGGGCCCAAAACTGAACACAGGATTCAAGGTGCGGCCTCTCCAGTGCCGAGTACAGGGGCACGATCACTTCCCTACTCCTGCTGGCCACACTGTTTCTGATAAAGGCCAGGATGCTGTTGGCCTTCTTGGCCACCTGGGCACACTGCCGGCTCATGTTCAGCCGGCTGTCAACCAGCACCCCCAGGTCCCTTTCCGGCAGGCTGCTCTCCAGCCACTCCTCCCCAAGCCTGTAGCATTGCATGGGGCTCTTGTGACGCAAGTGCAGGACCCAGCACTTAGCCTTGTTGAACCTTACACAGTTGGCCTTGGCCCATTGATCCAGCCTGTCCAGACCCCTCTGCAGAGCCTTCCTGCCCTCCAGCAAATCAACACTCTCACCCAGCTAGGTGTCATCTGCAAACTTAGTGAGGATGCACTCGATCCCCTCACTCAGATCATTGGTAAAGACATTAAATGGAACTGGCCCCAGTACTGCGCCCTGGAGAACACCACTCATGACTGGCCACCACCTGGATTTAACTCCTTTCACCACCACTCCTTGGGCTTGGCCATCCAGCCACTTTTTTACCCAGCGAAGTTTATACTTGACCAAGCAGTGGGCAGCCACTTTCTCCAGGCGAATGCTATTGGAAAGAGGGTTAGAGGTTTTAACAAAGTCTACATAGATAACATCCACAGCCTTTCACTCATCCACTAATTGACTCACTTTGTCATAGAAATAGGTCAAGTTGGGTCAGGGTAACCCCCTGTATCAGTACGGGCTGGGGGATGAAGGGTTTGAGGGCAGTCCTGCCGAGAAGGACTTGGGGGTACTGGTGGACAAAAAGCTGGACATGAGCCTGCAATGTGCACTCACAGCCCAAAAGGCCAACCACATCCTGGGCTGCATGAAAAGAAGTGTTGTCAGCAGGTCAAGGGTGGTGATACTGCCCCTCTGCTCTGCTCTGGTGAGACCCCACCTAGAGTACTGCGTCCAGCTCTGGAGCCCTCAGCACAGGAAAGACATGGACCTGTTGGAGCGGGTCCAGGGGAGGGCCACAAAAATGATTAGAGAGCTAGAACACCTCTCCTATGTGGGCAGGCTGAGAGAGTTCTGGTTTTTCAGCCTGGATGAGGGAAGGCTCCAGGGACACCTTATTTCAGCCTTCCAATACTTAAAGGGGGCTTATAGGAAAGATGAGGACAGACTTTTTAGCAGGGCCTGTTGCAATAGGACAAGGGGTAACGTTTTAAAGTAAGGGTAGATTTAGACCAGATATTAAGGAAGAAATTTTTCACAGTGAGGGTGGTGAAATGCTGGTTGCCCAGAGAGGTGGTAGATATCCCATTTCTGGAAACATTTAAGGTCAGGTTGGACAGGGCTCTGAGCAACCTGGTCTAGTTGAAGACATTCCT
>NW_010550997.1:4403-5270 GCF_000687285.1 Phaethon lepturus | reverse complement strand
TGGAAATAGTGTTAGAGGTTTTAACAAAGTCTACATAGATAACATCCACAGCCTTTCACTCATCCACTAATTGACTCACTTTGTCATAGAAATAGGTCAAGTTGGGTCAGGGTAACCCCCTGTATCAGTACGGGCTGGGGGATGAAGGGTTTGAGGGCAGTCCTGCCGAGAAGGACTTGGGGGTACTGGTGGACAAAAAGCTGGACATGAGCCTGCAATGTGCACTCACAGCCCAAAAGGCCAACCACATCCTGGGCTGCATGAAAAGAAGTGTTGTCAGCAGGTCAAGGGTGGTGATACTGCCCCTCTGCTCTGCTCTGGTGAGACCCCACCTAGAGTACTGCGTCCAGCTCTGGAGCCCTCAGCACAGGAAAGACATGGACCTGTTGGAGCGGGTCCAGGGGAGGGCCACAAAAATGATTAGAGAGCTAGAACACCTCTCCTATGTGGGCAGGCTGAGAGAGTTCTGGTTTTTCAGCCTGGATGAGGAGCGGGTCCAGGGGAGGGCCACAAAAATGATTAGAGAGCTAGAACACCTCTCCTATGTGGGCAGGCTGAGAGAGTTCTGGTTTTTCAGCCTGGATGAGGGAAGGCTCCAGGGACACCTTATTTCAGCCTTCCAATACTTAAAGGGGGCTTATAGGAAAGATGAGGACAGACTTTTTAGCAGGGCCTGTTGCAATAGGACAAGGGGTAACGTTTTAAAGTAAGGGTAGATTTAGACCAGATATTAAGGAAGAAATTTTTCACAGTGAGGGTGGTGAAATGCTGGTTGCCCAGAGAGGTGGTAGATATCCCATTTCTGGAAACATTTAAGGTCAGGTTGGACAGGGCTCTGAGCAACCTGGTCTAGTTGAAGACATTCCT
>NW_010550997.1:487-3900 GCF_000687285.1 Phaethon lepturus | reverse complement strand
GTAGGGGGGTTGGACTAGATGACCATTGAAGATCCCTTCCAACCCTAAAGATTCTATAATTCTAAGTCAAGCAGGACGTGCCCTTCATAAACCCATGTTGACTGGGCCTGATCACCCAGTTGTTCTCTATGAATAGTAACAATAATAATCATCATGATCATCATTTTTTTTCAAAAAACAAATCTTTCTTCCACATTACCCAGATAAGTAACTTGATTCATTGAATGAAGAAGAAAAACCTAAAAATCATAGCTGATGTACTTTCATTTTGGATAAAACAGGATGGCAGATATTCAGATTCTTAACCTGTGTAATAAAAAAAATGGGCTAACCATGCACGGGCTGGGAAATGGCTGAAAAGAGCCATATAGTTTGAGATTTGAAATCATGCGTTTGTGCTATATTTTCAATGCTGCAATGTTTACTATATCACCATTTCCATTTATCTATATACTGGAGATAATAACTATCCATGTAACCACAGGATTTAAAACCTTAGGTGAGACTGAAAAGCAATTAAGTTTGAACAGTTGGTATAGCATTTAGAGCACAGTTTTACTGATCATGTTATTACCAGTGAATACCTGCTCCAAAAGAATACTTCATTCACATACCACTTACTATTCTTTTATGCATTGTTTCAGTAATCATTACCAGAGCAAATTTACTCATTTGTCTAAAGGAAAGAATGATTCTTTCTCCACATTATACTTCCATAAACATTTGACACTGTGACAATTCCTTCCCAGACTTGAGAAGCAGTGCCCATGCAGCTGAGCAGTGCCTCTACCCACAGTACACCTGACATTACCCCTAGACTCTGCTATTGGAACATTTTCTTGATATGCAGTGTGGTACAAGTCAAGTATCTGCTTTTCGGCATGAACAGAATCAAAGCCAAACTCTAGACATGGTGACTGAAATCCCTGAATCTGTATTAGTACAGAATTGTATTGTTTCCCCCTGTTTTCTTCCCCCTTAGATTTCAAACCAAATATATTACTATGAGGATTACCTTTTCTTCCCTTAGGTGAACAGTGAGTATTAGAGATCAAAAGTAATTATATCAATTGTGTGTAAAGCAGTGACGATTGATTGAAAAATCAATCAAAAAAGAATTTACAATAGCCTAAAATTTGGGGCAGCTAAGTTTTCACTCATGTTACATTAGAATGTGGTGCTTGTATTTTAATCAGAATTTTCTCACCACCGTATCACAGAGTTTCAGAATCACAGAAGGGTTGAGGCTGGAAGGGACGTACAGAGGTCATCTGATCCAACACCCCTGCTTGAGCAGGGGCCCTGACTAGAGCTGGTTACCCAGACCATGTTCAGATGGCTTTTGAATACCTCTAAGGATGAAGACTCTACAGCCTCTCTGGGCAACCTGTGCCAGTACTTGGTCACCACCACAGCAAAAAAGTGTTTTCCAATGTTCAGATAGAATCCCTTGTGTCACAGTTTGTGCCCATTGCCTCTAGTCTTGTCACTGGGCATCACTGTGTCCACTATCTTAAACCATGGATGTCAACAGATTATCATTTACACTCCTACCTAAAACAAAAAGGTAAAAACTTTCTACAATGACACCATAGGTCTGCAGCAGAGAAAGTCTGTGTCCTTGTTTCAGCTGGGATGGAGTGAATTTTCTTCCTGATAGTTATTATAGTACTGAGTTTTGGATTTGGGATAAAAATAATGTTGATAACATACTGATGTTCTTAGTTGTTGCTGAGCAGTCGAGGGCAGTTCAGATTCTCATGCTGGCCTGTCAGTGAGAAGGTGGGGGGTACATGGGAAGCTCGGAGGGGACACAGCCAGGACAGCTGACCCCAACTGGCCAAAGGAACATTCCATATGACGTGTTGCTCAGTATATAAAGCTGGGAGGAGAAGAAGAAAGAAGGGGTGGGACGACATCACAAAGGAGTGATGGTGTTTGTCTTCACAAGTAACCATTATGGGTGATCAAGCCCTGCTTTCCTGGAGATGGCTGAACACCTGCCTGCCAACAGGAAGCAGTGAATGAATTCCTTGGTTTGCTTCGCTCGCGTGTGCAGGTTTTGCTTTACCTGTTAAACTGTCTTTATTTCAGCCCATGAGTTCTGTCACTTTTACCCTCCTGATTCTCTCCCCCATCCTGCCATGGGGGCTCTGAGTGAGCACCTATGTGGTGCTTAGTTGCCGGCTGGGGTTAAACCACAAGAAGATGTTAAGAGGAGCTTGAGAAGAAACTGGAGAATACCTCAAACAGACATGCACACTCCATTAAACATGTGATACAAAATAATACAAGAAAGTCAGAGAGGAGACAGAGGAAAACACTTTGATAAACATATTTGGACACTTATTTAGTACCCTGCTACACTTGAAGAGGCAGGCCTATAGCCTAATTTGACCTACTGATATGGGGCAGGTGAAGAGTAAAGTCAAGATGCTGAATTTTAGGAAAGCAAACCTCCAGCTCTTCAGGGACTTGGTCATTGGGATCCGTGGGAACCTGTGCTCAGGGACAAGGGAGCAAAACAGAGCTGGCAGACCTTTAAGGACACTTTCCATTGAGCGCAAGAGCTCTCGATCCCATGGGGTTATAAATCAGGAAAGGCAGGCAAGAGACCAGCATGGCTGAGTTGAGATCTGCTGGTCAAACTAAAGGGCAAGAAGGAAATGCACAGGCAGTGGAAGCGGGGACAGGTACCCTGGGAGGAGTACAGGAATGCTGCCCAGTTGTGTAGGGATGGGGTCAGGAGGGCCCAGGCGCAGCTGGAGATGAACTTGACAAAGGATACAAAGAATAACAACAAGGGCTTCAATATATATATCAGCCAGAAAAGGAAGGTCAAAGAAAGCTTGTCCCCCTTGGTGAGCAAGGCTGGCAAACTGGTAACAACAGATGAGGAGGAGGCTGAGGTACTCAATGACTTCTTTGCCTCAGTCTTCACTGGCAGTCTCTCTTCCCACAGCTCTCAAAGGGATGGCTGAAAGATGGGAAATGGAGGAGTAAAGTCCCTCCCACTGTAAGGGAAGATCAGGTTCAAGACCACCTGAGGAACTTGAACATGCACAAGTCTATGGGACCTGAGGAGATGCATCCCAGAGTCCTGAGGGAATTGGCTGATGTAGTTGCCATCTTTATGATATTTGAAAAGTCCTGGCAGTCAGGTGAAGTGTCCCTGGAGACTGGAAAAAGGGAAACAGTGCACCCATTTTTAAAAAGGGTAACAAGGAGGACCCTGGGAACTACCAACCTGTCAGCCTCACCTCTGTGCCTGGGAAGATCATGGAACCTCCCAGAAGCTATGATAAGGCACATTGAGGACAGGGAGGTGATCTGAGGCAGCAGCATGGCTTCACGAAGGGCAAGTCCTGCCTGACCACGCTAGTGGCCTTCTATGATGGAGTGACCACAACAGT
>NW_010550997.1:0-266 GCF_000687285.1 Phaethon lepturus | reverse complement strand
CCATCTCCATGATATTTGACAAGTCCTGGCAGTCAGGTAAAACTCCCTGGAGATTGGAAAAAGGGAAATATAGCACCCATTTTTAGAAAGGGTAACAAGGAGGACCCTGGGAACTGCCAACCCATCAGCCTCACCTCTGTGCCTGGGAAGACCATGGAACAGATCCTCCTAGAAACTATGCTAAGGCACTTGGAGGGCAGGGAGGTGATTCGAGGCAGCCCGCGTGGCATTAAGATAGTGACCTTCTAGGATGGAGTGACCACATC
>NW_010550996.1:18858-30306 GCF_000687285.1 Phaethon lepturus | reverse complement strand
TCATGAACCCATGTTGGCTGGGCCTGATCCCAAATGGTGCCATATTAGCTACAACTGCCAAACATGCTAGCACCAAGTTTAGGAAAGTGATAAATAGTAAAAAGGAAAGGAAATCTCCTGGTGGAGACCTCTTACCGGTGTTATATATCTCATATTTTCAGCCATTCCCTTGTTTTCAGCATAGCAGTGCAAACTCTCAAACTCTTACATAAGTAATTTAAACTCAGTACTGCAGGATGTGTCCCGTAGTCATTTTTCAAAGCCTGCTTAGATTTTAAGGGCCTCCCTTAGGGTGCAACAGACAAAAGTTGAAAGCTGGCTATATGTGGAGGTCTTTATGGAAAAGGGAGGCAGAGATAGCAGAAAAAAAGGCAATGAGTGTTTTAGGTGATACCAATGCCATAATGCTTTTGCTAGGATATGTATGGGTGGAAGGCAGGTCAGAATCTCCTCTGTCTTTCAAGCCTCTTTTAAGGCATGTTTATAGTACCACAGCATTGGAAAGGAGCCTTAATGTCATGTCAGGCCTGTTTTCAGACGATATTCGGTAGACACAATTTTGAAACTAAACAAGGTGGGGACAATACAAAGGAAAGATTTCAGAACTTGATGGGTACCCTTAGGAGATGTGAAAATGAAAATTTTGGCAATAGCTTTCAGGCAGAGTGAAAGACAAGTGAGATGATTGCCTAAAATAGCAGAGAATAGCCTGGGCAGTTAAATGTCCTGAAAACAATTAATTGCAGCAAGAGTCTGGAACAGCCTCCCAGGACATGAACCCTATCTAAAGCTGGTCTGCAACATGCTAGATTTATGAACAGGTTTATATAAAGACTTGCTAGAGATAACAAGGTTTGGACATAAAACATAAAAGATGTTGTAGGGCATCTCAGCTCAGCTGTAGCTTTATTGCCAGGTCCTGCACAGTCAAGGGCAGGACTTGGGGTGTCCTAGCCCATGGGTGCTGTCAAAGGGTCAACTTCCTGGGTATGTCATGGCTCAAGTCACTGCACTGTGTAGGTTGACCAAAGCCCCGCCATGACAGACTATGGCCTGGAGAGTCACTTCCCCAGTTGTGTGGATCAAGCTGGCACCACAGACTCACAAAAATGGGGATAAGAAGTAGTGAGGAATGCAGGTCTGTACAATCTCAACAATGACAATACGAGATAACAGTAAACAGAGTAACAAAAAGGGAATGACCCTGAATATTCATTTGTGATTGGAAAACAAACTGAATGCAAGCTCATCATGAGCACTCGGTTCACGCTTGATTGGCTTGAAAGGGCCAGGTACAGGGTGTAAGAAAGGAAAAAGACGGAAGCCACACACTCTGTGTCGACTCAGATTTATGGCCAGCTGGCAGGCGGACTGGCAGCCCAGCCATCGGCAGGGACGCCCCTGATGCCAACTGCCAGGGAAGACATGATTCAACCCAGTGCAGCTCAAGTGTGGTGAGGACATTCCTGGGGAAACTAATACCAGAGGGATAGCTTATAGGACATGGGCAAGAGCAATAATTTGTGCATCCATGTTATTTGAAATAAGGCCTTAAAACGTTGATTGATAGTAAATACCTATCTAGCTGCAGTAATGAAGAACTAAGTAAACGTGTAACTTTTTTTTTACTCGGCACACGTTTCTTCTGAGTGGTTGCTTGGTTAGTCTCAGAATCCGAAAGAAACCTTGAATGCTCCTCTGTTGGTGTGTCACACGTATACTGAGTTGGAAAAGAATATGATTTAAGAGATCAGAGGTAGCTTGTAATACTTCTGTTTCTTGCATTATAAAATATAATCACAGAATCATTAAGGTTGGAAAAGACCTTTAAGATCATCAATTCCAACCATCAACCCAACACCACCATGCCCACTAAACCATGTCCTGAAGTGCCACGTCCACATGTTTTTTGAATACTTCCCATGATGGTGACACCACCACCTCCCTGGGCAGCCTGTTCCAATGTTTGACCACTCTCTCAGTAAAGAAATTTTTCCTAATATCTAATCTAAACCTCCCTTGGCACAACTTGAGGCCATTTCCTCTCATCCTATCACTAGTTACTTGGGAGGAGACCAACACCCACCTTGCCACAACCCCCTTTCAGGTAGCGATAAGGTCTCCCCTCAGCCTCCAAACTAAACAATCCCAGTTCGCTCAGCAGCTGCTCATAAGACTTGTTCTCCAAACCCCTCACCAGCTTTGCTGCCCGTCTTTGGACACACTCCAGCAACTCAACGTCCTTCTTGTGGTGAGGGGCAATGGTGCTGGATAAGGAGGAAGCAATATTCAGTTTATGTGAACTGCACATTTGTTTTGTTGCAGTAAGTGGTGCTACTCTTGAAGTCCACAGTAGGGCACAAAACTTCATCAGTCTAACCCTACACCCTTAGTTTGTGTGACATGTCTGTGATAGGCCATTGATAGGCCATTAAGGATGTCCGCCACTTCCCGCCTCCTGAGTTACACCCAGCCCATTCTTCATTCTCCCCTTCAGTGAGCTGTCCCAGTATCCTTGCTTTCCCTTGCTCCACAGCAGTATATAGCAAAACAAGTCCTGTGCTGTCCTTTTAGTTTAGAAGACATAAAGTTGTTGTTTTTCCTTGTCCTTTACCACATCACTGCAGACTATAGAAGATTGGCAAGGGCCCACATGCAAAGAGCATTAGATCTCTTCTCTGTTCCTTTTCAAATGAAAACAGTGGTGTTGCACTAATCTGCTTTAAAACCTAGCGACATTTAAAGAGAAAGTATCTGAGCCGCTCTATAGCAGGCATGCAAATGAGACTAAACCCCTCCAGCGTGGGACTGGAAAAGGGCTCTGTATCTCCAGTTCTTGGAGATTTCTGAGCTGCTCTGCTCCTTGTTCACCAGCAGATGTCAACACTTTTCTAAAACTACAGGCCATAGAGCTTGCATTTTAGGCAAGCTCTCAACAGTGTTATTTGCAAATATTTGTGGAGCAACGACAACTTTTTTTTTTTTTTTTTTTTTTTATTATTTTCTAGTAAGGTTATGATTTCTTCTCCTGTGCTTCTGCACATTACTTTCTGTTATTTGGTAACTTCATTTATGTGATATGTGCTGTCCTTTTTGTGTCACAGATGTAGATATTAAAAAAGATTAAACAGCACTTTTTTCTATAGATGTCTCTGCTGATTCACTGTATCCCTGTCTTTACTGATCATAGCCCATCAGCCTGCTTTCAGTTCATAGGAAATTACTAACATTAATTTTAATTAAGATGTTAATTACCTTCCTGAATGCAAAATTTTTTTAAAATATCCAGACAGATGTCATCAGCTGCTTTCATTTTGTTCTTTCCTTGCCTTACCTTTAAAGCAATTATAGTGTTTTGTAATCTGCTGCTGTAAAGTGCCATATGCAAATAACACCAAAACCAGTAATTACAGGTGGCAATTGGCTGAGTGATTCTGCTGCACTTTTACTAAAAAAAATTTTAAAATTTTTTAATTAATTTTCAATGTTTTCTAATAACTTTTAACACTGTACTTGTAAAAATATAAATATAAATACAGTAACTTCCTTTGGTAATTGCTTTCTTGATCTAATTTTAGAGTTGTCATTAATTTACATCCTAATCGGCTGCTTCTTTGGCTCTATTTCCCTTTGATGTATTTAGCTTTGTTTCTTTGACTTCTGTTACATAACATTAGACAGGCTTTTTTTAATGTATTTTTTTGTAACTTTGTCTTTCCCATGCAAGCTTTCTTGCTTGGCTGCCTCTCACTTCTCCATCTGTATCAGGGGAAGTTCAGATTGGACATTAGGAAAAGGTACTTGACTGAAAGGATGGTCAGTCACTGGAACAGGTGCCCCAGGGATGTGGTCACGGCTCCAAGCCTGTCAAGAGTTCAAGGAGAATCTGGATGACACTGTTAGTCATACGGTTTAGTTTTAGGTAGTCCTGTGAGGAGCAGGGAGTTGGACTCAGTGATCCTTATGGGTCCCTTTTTTTTTTGAGCTATTCTGTGATTCTATGATCTCCACTAGGTGCCTTCTTATACCATAGTTTTTAGCAGTTCTTTAAGAAAGGTTATTTTCCAAGTTTAAATGTTGTATTCTCTTTTGCATGCCATCCATTGCACCTGAATTTTTTGCTTCATCTCGCCACCCTTCTTGCACATTGCTTTATCTTTAAATTTCATGGCTTACTGCTTTTAGCCTACCCCACTGGTGACTTCATGGTGCTTATGCTTTCACAGGTGTTGAAAAGGCTGGAGAAGTATGCAGAACATACCTGAGATGTTCAGTCTTGAGAGTCGGTGTCTCCATGTTCAGGTTAACACAAATTTAAGCCCGTTCTCAAGTGGTCCAGCCTCACAGTAACCCTGGATGCTGTATGCATGTGAGCGCATGCTGGCCAAGAGCAAGTTCCTGATCGTGCAGCAGGGCAGAGCCTGAGTACATTACTGCCCTAACACCAGCCCAGACTCTCACTTGTATGCTTAGGCCAGCTTTAGAGACCTTCTCTTGCAGTGTAGACACTGCTTTTCTTTATAAGAATATACCATAGAACTTTGAAGTACACTTGCGATTTTTATGTATGTTCAATTTGCATTTTTGCTACACAGCACACGAATCAGAATCACAGAATCATAGAATGGTTTGGGTTGGAAGGGACTTTCAGTGATCATCTAGTCCAACCCTCCCTGCCCTGCTGGGATATCTTTCACTAGGTGAGGTTGCTCAAAGCCCCATCTAACCTGACTTTGAAAACTTCCACTGATGGGGCATCCACAGTTTATCTGGGATCTAGGGTCTCACCACGCTCATCATGAAAACTTTCTTCCTTATATCCAATTTAAATCTACCCTCTTTCAGTATAAAACCCTGTTGATGATGAACAGATGTAATGAATAGAAGTACTTTTGTCTCTCCAGCAAATGCTGAATGTCAGTATTCCTCTCCTTGCTCAATTTGTGGATAAACATGTTAAGAAGCAAGAGCCCACCAATTTTTTACTGCCTTGACTGAAGCATACTTGGTGCTTGGTTACTATGTGGACAGCTAGACTGTAAATCTGAGAGAGAGGAAAGACTGGAAACCCCAGGAGTACCCCTTGTTTAGGAGGAGCAATTAAAGCCGAAGGAATTGTGCCTATCACTCACTTGGGCTGCCTGTATTCTTAAGAAGTCATTCACTCCAGTGGCTGTCCTTTTGTCGTGTTCCTCTCGATATTGCACAATCCTATACATTTTACTCATGAAGATCCTCACAGGCTTTACAGGGACTGTAAAGATTCACCTCAAAGTGGCTGAGCACTTGACACACAAGGTCTGTTTCCTTATTCCCCTTATACTCCCTTAGAGCTCCCCCCAGGTCATGTGTCTCCCAGAGCTATTCTTCCTGAGTGGACCAAGAGGTATTCCTTCCGGTATTCCTTCCTTTGTACAACATCCCTTTTGCCTGGGTGTGATGGCTTCTGGATAGCAGATGATGGAATCTTAAGTCTGCATTTAATGAAGCCCAAATACCTTCCCATCAGGTTTTTGTCCCTTTGTCAGAGATAGAAGATAGGCTAGGAGAGAACTAGTAATTTGGCAGGATTTATAAATATATGCTCCAATACCTACTCTCAATATTCTCAGCTCTGCCAGGATTGGGAACTGTGGAGGTGACAAGTGGAAGGGGCAGGAGGGAAGACAAGGAATTGAGAGTCTTTGACTCATTCGAGACACTGTCATAGAGAATTTGCACTTCTATGGGAAGGGAGGCAGCTACGAGCCACAATCTTTCCCTTCCCTCTCTGTGTGCCCAGATCTAGTAGTTGTTTCCTCCTGTTTGATGTGACAGACATACAGCTCAGTCTTCCGCAGCTTCCTGCAATTCTTGTTAGAGATAGGTGTTCTCTGTCCCTGCTGTGTCTTCTAGACACAGTCCTCTCTCTAGAAAAGTCCTCTCTCTAGAAAGAGGAATTCACTTGTAGTTTTGTCTGCTCTGGGTCTAATGAGTACACTTCCTTCAGTCCACGCTGAAATGGTTAATACAATGGAAATGGAGAAATTGTGATTCCATAGAGATTAGGAATTCTGTTATATGGTGATAACTGCATTCAGTTCTTAACTGAATTAAGAGAGTTAAAATCCTTCCCAAGACAGCCACACCTTGTTCTGGATAAATTCCAAGGAGCACCCATATTCTTTTATGGGTCTGGAGTCTAGGATGTTAGCTTTCAAATCCTGTGATACGAAGAAGGGTGGGGGATAAGAAGTAAGGGTTGGTTTTTACTGAATTTACTTCAAAACTAGTCCTGTAGGGTAGTCCTCAGGTAGAATATCAGTTGCTGAAACTATCCACATGATTTTTCCTCTCCCCTACACCATGGTCAGTGTATCATTATAGGTACATTAGTATGAAATCCACAGAAGCCACCAGAAAAAAAAAACTTTAGTATTTTCTCAAGCTGTGTTACTACTTTGTTGCATGATGCCTGGTAAAACAACCTAAACCACTTAGATCTGGTATTTGCTGTTAAATGGAGGGCTTATTCAAACCCAGGGAAACAAAGCTGGAATTCAGGCTAAGCCAGCAAACAAGCCCTAAATTACTGGGCAATGCAGTTTTTATCCTATGTCAATAGGATAAAATAGGACAGCAGCTTTGAGTCATAAACCATGTGTAAAACAACAGTGGAGTCTCACGAGAGTTTGGGTGAAAAACAGGAGCTTCCAGGCATGTCCAGAGGATAAGCAATGGGAATGGTACTGTAATTTTTGATCAGGTTGCCATTTCTGAGCACCCTGGGGCTTGTGACAAATACAAATCAAGGATGCTACTTCTCCAGGATTTCTCAATTTTCCTCTGTTTGCATGCCAGGGATTTGCTTTCAGAGTAGCCAAATATGAAATGTATGTGAAGACCAGAGAACACTGCTACAGTTTTGGCAGTGTGGAAAGGGCCAGGCCCGCCACAGAGCAACTCCTTCCCTTGCTGTAGGCGTTGTGCTTGAAGTCAGCCTTGTGAATGACAGGAACTGGGTGGGACTGGGTCATACACTCTACCTCAAAACCTTCCTGTTTGCATAGTCACAGCAGCCCCAGCTCAGCAGAAGATAATTTTGCTGAAGAGCTAAGCCAAACTTTCAAATGGAGGGAGCCTAAAATAGAGCACGTCACCCATAAACCTCAAAGGGCTTGGCAATCAAGGTCAGTACCACTCTCCTTACTTCACAGATGGGAAAGCAGGTGAAACAAAGGTACAGAAAAGGAAAATTATTTCCTTGAGATCTTGTGGCAGTTTGGATCAGGGAACTAGGGCATGAATCTCCTCTGCCCAGACCTGCTCTCACAGGTATTGTTTGACTTACTTAAATTAATAGTTATTCCAGGGGAGCTGGTTGTCTCCATCATTTCTGCTGATTCTCCTCCCCCTCACAGCACCTCATAATACTAAGCAAGGGCTTGTAGTGCCTAAGTGGAGGTAGAAAAGTACAACTTTGGAAAACCATCTTGCAGCAACTGTGTGTAGCTCTGTATGTATCCAGTTAGGAACTAAAATGTGAACTGCATTTTTAAATATGCTGTGTGTTGTGTTGATAAGGTCTTTTCATTTTCTGGCTATTTCCGTGTAAACCACCTCTACCGGGCAAGTTCTTAGTAGACTTCCTGGAGCCTCTGGCACTCTCCTTCTCCAAATAAATTGTTAATGGGAAAGTGAATATCTTTATTTCCCTGTTGTCTTCCATGATGCATAGTAGAATTTGTTGAAACAGTCACTTTCTTTTCCTCCATCATCTTGATGTGATGTTTAAATCAGTTTAAATGGTAAATAGTGTGATAACAAAGACAAACAAGCAAACAAAAAAAATCCCAAATCCCTGAAAAAGTTGTTTCTACAAAGCTGCTTCCAGTAAATTATTCCCATTTGTTTGGAGTTCCTACTAGACAACAAAGAAATTACCCCACAGGGTTGTTACAGCTGTTCTTTATTTCTGAGCCATACTGTAAAGAATGTTGGTCTTCTCTCCACCAGGTAAGATGGACGTGAAGATGAAACCCTCTGCTACCTATGAGCTGTTAGTGGACGGTGTTGGGCCATGGGACTTCGCTGGTGGTTTTGTTCCTTGTGAGCTGCTACTTATTGGAGAGGATGCCTACCCTGTGCTTGTGAGCTCTAAGAAGCAGGTTCTGATTGCTGTTTCACAGTATGGGAAGGGCCGGATGGTGGTTGTTTCCCATGAAGGAATCTTGAAGGACTCCAAGTTTTCCCAGTTCCTCAGAAATGCTGTGGAGTGGCTCAAGCCTTCCCCTGAGGCCCTGGTTGGGGTCCATCCTCATTTGGATTCCCTCTCCCAGCTGCTGCTCAGGGCTGGCAGCAAAGTACAGGCTGGGGCAGAGCTCAGCCCCTCCCTGGGGGTGTACTGTATGGATGCCTATGATGGCACACAGGCAAAACACCTGGTGCACTTTGTAAAGGAGGGTGGAGGGCTGCTCATTGGTGGCCAAGCCTGGCACTGGGCTAATCGACATGGTAAGGAGAAGGTGCTGTTTGAATTCCCTGGGAACCAGGTGACCAGCGTGGCTGGCGTGTACTTCACGGGAAACACTGTGGAGAAAGGCATCTTCAAAGTCGCCAAGAAAATTTCCAAGATACCCTTAATTGTCCCGTGAGTATCTGAACTTGTTCTCTAAACAACTGATCATGTTATGCAGGTGAGGTGTTCATAGAAGATTCTTGAGGTGAGAGGTGAGGATGATGCCAAATGCTGGTCCTTTATTAAAGGCTATTAGCCAGGGTGGGATACAACTGTTGTCTTCCAATTTAAGGGGGACTTTCCTGCTGTTTGAGATTGGAAAGAATGGTGTCTTTGACTGCTTCCAGGTTAGCTGGGCCAGGCCCAGGGAATTCATTCAAGGGGAAGGAAATGAGGGGAGTCGCCTTTCAGAGCAGTCTGCTGGACCAAGTGTGCCTGAGTGCAACACACAGCAACACGGGGACAGGGGTGGGAGGACTAACACCTCTCCCTCTCCCCAGACGTGTGTATATTCAGGGCAACTTTCCCATAGTTCAAAGCCAGGTTGGAGATGGAGCACCAGGCCAGCCCTCTGGGGCAGGCTCTGGCTGGCAGCTGCTAAACCTGTTTAGCCTGTTCCTTGCAGAAATTCACCTTCTGCAGGTGAAGCCCAGGGTCTGGCACAGAGCTGAGGGGGCGGGCTGGGTGCCACATCCCTTCTCAGCTTCCGACACAAGCTGTGGGCAGGAAGTCTCTGTGCTCCCAGTTCTTTTGGGATTCCAGCCTGGCCCCCTGGGTCCTGGAGCAGCACGTGTAAAACTCAGGCTGTTGTATTGCACAGCAGACCAGGCAGCAGAGTCCTGGGCATTGTTCTGCCATCTTCCTCCATCTCCCGTTGCCAGTGGGTGTGCCAGGCTGTGCCTCATGACACTTTCTGCTGAGTTACACAAGGTGCAGCAGGTTCTTCTAGGAGCATGAGTGCTGCTGTGCTTCCTCTGTGTGGCAGCTTCATTTCACTGCAATGGAAGCTGCAACAATTACAATAGAATTCCCTGCAAGTCTTTCCTTCACAGCCTTTTCCTTGTGGATATATAATATGAAATTTCTATTGTTTTCAAATGAGTAATTGGATTTGATACTCTCTGGGTGCTCAATTTGTTTCTCAATAAAGGTGGTGGAAAGCTCTGCTGTTGAATTCAGCAAAGTGCTTAGGATGCAGCTAACAAATGAAGTTAATAAAAATTTTCTGATTGATTCTTGTTCCCTCTTATAGTGCATGGGCATGTTCACACTGCCTCATGCACGGTGGATGGAAGAGGGAGAGAGGTGGAGAATTCAGGAAAGAAAAATTACATAGTAATTAACAAGACATTAAAAGATTACTAATGGTCAATTACACCTTGTTTAGTGTGCTTTTGTAATGGTTTTTATTGCATCCAGAGCCACAGAGAAATTTAGATATGTAATTTCCATAAGACACAACAGCTCTGTGCTCCTGGGCCTTACTGCTGGCCTTTGCTTAACCCACAGAATCAGACTGCACTCTAAGGCAGGTGCTGTGCCATATGCCTGGGCACATACTCTGTATGACCAAGCGTGTCAGTAAAGTAATAACCAAAGGAGAGCTGCAGATTTCATTCCTGTCCTATGGGCATGCAGAAGGGCAGCGTAATTTATTCTTATTGAGTTGGCTGCAGTGGCCATGTAACAGCAGATTCTTTCCAGACGTTGAGAGAAAACTGTGTTTGGCAGAACCAGGAGAAAGTATAAACAAAGCAAATGACAGTAATTCAACATGTCTTTCTCCACAGTGACATACAGGATTTGTATGGAAATAGCAGAGATAAGAGGGCTTTGCACAGTATAATCTCTTTATATGGTGGAGACCAACTAGTGGTAATGTGAGGACTATGCATTAGGGCCCTGATTCAACTTCTAGTCACTTACTACTTGTCTAGCTGTGTGTCTGCCTGTCCATCTAGCCCATCTGGCCTAGCTATCCTTTCTTCAGTTCTCAACAGTAACACGAGGCTGGGAGAAGACACAGAGAAATCTTTTGGGCTTGCCTAGCTGATAATGACTAGGGTGGGATAAAACAGAAAGTTTCTGTTGTAGGAGATGTACCAATCCCCACATCATTTGCAGTTTAAAGCCACAGTTTAAAAAATACGAAAGGTCTTCTGATTCTTGAGTTTCTGCAATATATTTCCAGCAGCTTTTGAAAGTCAGAGGTCTAGAACCTTCTTTTTGACCTCTTCTTTCTCTGCTCTTTTTTTTTTTTTTTTTTTGCTTGGCTGAAAAAACAGAAGCTTTAAAAGGAGAAAAATGAAGCACTGATGGATTTTTTTTTTAAATGAACTGGCAACATGATTACTAGGATGAGGGAGGAAGAAGAGGCAGGGATGATTAAGGTGGCCTTTTGTGGAAACGATTCTGTGACGAGGGCTAACCTGGACCTCTCTTGATTTTGCAGGCACCAGGCCAACCTTGGCCTTGATGCTGAATTTCTCCTGCATGGTGTGTCAGAGCTGGATTTGGTGACGGGGGGCATACCCTCCATCTTGCTGGTGCATGGTGTACTCTCCTTCCCGCTCTGCCTGGACGGGTCACACCGCTGCCTCTTAGCTGCGGCACACTATGGTCGAGGCCGTGTTGTGGTGGCAACCCATGAGAGCCAGCTGTTCTCCCCAAAGCTGGCCAGATTCCTGCTCAATGCTGTCCGCTGGCTGGATGCTGGGAGAAAGGGACTGGTGGGTGTGAATGCCAGCCTGAAGAAACTGTGTAGCCTCCTGTCTCAGGAAGAAGTGAAGTCACAGGTGTCACAGCTGACAGGTGACATCAGTGTGTACTGCTGCTCTTCATACAGTGACAGAGAAGCGGAGAGGGTTCATGCTTTTGTGGCAGAGGGAGGTGGCCTATTGATTGGAGGCCAGGCCTGGTACTGGGCTTCCCAGAAACGCGGCAAAGCTGAC